>NW_007259914.1:709278-713966 GCF_000164805.1 Carlito syrichta
AGGCTGAGACAGAAGGATCGCTGGAGCCCAGCAGGTGGAGGCTGCGGTGGCCGGGAGCGTGCCACTACACTCCAGTCTGGGCGACAGAGTGAGACTCCAACTGAAAGAAAGAAAGAAAGAAAGAACGAAAGAGGAAGAGAAAGAAGGAAAAAAGAAAACCTAGTTAAAGAGATGAAAGCTAGATGAATGATATTCAGGTTAGCCGTGGTGGAACACGCCTGTAATCCAAGCATTTTGGGAGGCTGAGGCAAGAGGATCACTTGAGCCCAGGAGTTCAAGATCAGCCTGGGCAGCATAGCAAGAAAAAAAATTGGTCTCTAGAAAAAAATTTAAAAATTAGCTGGGCATGGTGGTGTACACCTGTAGTTCCAGCTACTCGGGAGGCTGAGGTGAGAGGATCGTCTGAGCCCAGGAGGTTGAGGCTGCAGTGAGCTGTGATCATACCACTGCACTCCAGCCTGGGTAGCAGAGTGAGATCCTGACTCTAAATAGATAACTAAATAATTTTCACTAAAAAAGAATCCTTATCCTCAAGACTCTCCCTCCCAATTGATGCCCAAAGCATCTTAGGATGTATCCTCTGGACTGGGGGTGGGTGGGGGGTAGGAGTGGGGGATGGAGAAGAAGGGAGGGGTCTCATGTCCCATTGGGAGAAGCAGAATACCCATTGGGAGCTCTTCAGCAAGTATAAGCTCTGGGGTTTCCAGACTCACTCTACCAGTACAACCCTGCCTGTTGGGTTTCATCCATGGTATGGATTTTGTGAACTTGCATTGCTGGAGGCAGGGAGGAAGCAGAGAGGGGCAGGGAAGGAGGAGACAGGGAGAGATTTCAATTGCCCTTTAAAGGGGATTTGGAGACATCAGATCATCTCCTCTGCCCTGTGGGACAGATGAACATTTGTGAAGTCTCTTGGCCATCTGGAACAAGTGCAGCAGGAATGTGACTGGCCTACAGTTCAAAGGTATGTAGGTGTTTGCTAAGTAATAAGAGACCATAGCCTGGCTCGGTGGCTCAGCCTGTAATCCCGCACCTTTGGGAGGCTGAGGTGAGTGGATTGCCTGAGCCCACGGGTTCGAGACCCGCCTGGGCAGCGAGATCTCATTTCTACGATAAATCAAAAATCAGCTGGGCGTGGTAGCGCATGCTTGTAATTCCGGCTACTCGGAAGGCTGAGGCGGAAGGATCGCCGGAGCCCAGCAGGTCGAGGCTGCGGTAGCCAGGAGTGGCCACTGCACTCCAATCTGGGTGACCGAGTGAGACTCCAACTCAAAAAAATAAAAATAAAAAAATAAGAGACCATTATGAGGCACATTTACCATGGATAGGTTACAGGGAAATGGGTGAGAACTGTCAGGTGAACTCTAAAGCCCTGTTATAGACTAAATTTTGCACCTCCCTCAAAAAATTATGTTGAAATACTAACCCCTGATGTGACTGCATTTGGAAATAGAGACTTCAAGGAGGTAAGGTTAAATGAGGTAAAACGGTGGGGCCCTACTCAAACAGGGCTGGTATCCTTATAAGAAAAGGAAAGGACATTGGGGCTCCAGTGCACAGAGGAAAGGTGAGGAGAGAGGCCTTGGGAGAAACCAAACCTGACACCTCTAACCTGGATGTCTAGCTTTCAGAACTGTTAGAAAATAAATGTCCGGACCGGGCTTGGTGGCTCAGCCTATAATCCCAGCACTTTGGGAGGTCGAGGTGAGTGGATTGCCAGAGTCCATGGGTTCGAGATCAGCCCACGTAACTTGGCAAGTTCTCATTTCTACAATAAAATAAAAAATTAGCCAGGCATGGTAGTGCACCCCTGTAGTTCTGGCTACTTGGAAGGCTGATGTGGAAGAATCACGGGAGCCCAGCAGGTTGATGCTGGGGTGGCTGTGAGTGTGCCACTGCACTCCAGCCTGGGTGACAGAGTGAGACTCCAATTCAAAAAAATAGAAAAGAAATGTCTGTGTTTGTCACCCAGTCTGTGGTATTTTGTTATGTTATATATAGCAGCCCTAGCAGACTGATACAAGCACTATAAACACATTGTTTTTCTTTAACACAGGAAACAGATCACCACTGTTTCCATCCTGTTAATAAATGAGGGGGGATCAAAAAATAACACCTGGAATTTATTTATTAAAAAATTGTGTATTTATTCTTACATGTTTAAACTTTGGTCACCTTCAAAGTACTTTCCATTTGATGCAATACACCTATCAGGATGCTTTTTCCACTGCTCAAGATAGTTTTTGAACTCATCTATTTGGATAGCTTTTAGTTCTTCTGCCGTTTTTTGTTTCACCTCTTCCACATCGGCAAAATGTTTCCCTTTAAGGACTTTTTAAATCTGGGGGAACAAAAAAAAAAAGTCGCTTGGGGTGAGATCAGGTGAATAGGGAGGGTGGGGCATAGGTGTCATGCAATTTTTGGTCAAAAACTACTGAACACTCAGCATGGTGCGGGCAGGTGCACTCGAGTGTAAATCACCCATCATGAAATGGGCAAATGAACTGAAAGAATTACCAAAAAAAAAACTGCACTGAACTTCACTGCAGCCTCTCACAACAATGCTAGCTGGTACCCCGATGCTGATGGGTTCCTAGAACACTTACCTAGTGAGAGAAGCTTGTCTTACAAGGGACTCACCCTCCAAAAAACAAATGCAGGATTTTGGGGGTCCCCCTTCATATAATCAAGATAAACACAACTTGTTTCATGAACTTGCTTGCTGCCTATTGCATTTTGTGTTTCTTGGTGCTCTTCACATGACCTCCTGAATCAACCTACCCCTGCTCCTTTCTCTAGTTCTTCTTTGTTTCAACACTGTAGAGGGCGGGAGCTTGTCTCATATAGCCGAAGAGAGGGAGACGGAAATCACAGGGGATACAAATTTGCAGCACCTTTTATAAGCCCAGGGTTGCCCCAAATGCCCAATGGAAAAGAATTAGCCTAAAGGGAGAAATGTGTCTTCTTTAATGTCGCTGATGCTCTCATCACTTATTTTCTGTTCCGCAATGACATTTCTAGTCAAAGAGGCCAAAGACATCAAACTGCTGGCCTAAAGACTTTTTTTTCAGCTTCTGGGACCGTTTGGACACAAATTCACAGAGAGTGGGCAGCGGGTGAGTGAAACTGATGGAGCCACATAGGGTCATCTAAACTAGCAGAGCCCACAGGGGACATGAAAATACCCAACTTCCTTTATGACTGTGAGACATGGATCTGTCACAGCGGCTATGATGTCATGTCTTACATATCCCATATAACCGGTTGAGTAGTTTCATCTGTGTCACCATTGAGCCAGACTTAACATTAAAAAGTGAGCCAGGCTTTCTAACCACCCTCCCAGGCAGACATTCTCTCACTAGAGGACCAAGCTGTGTGACATATGACCTCTATGGGAGTCCACAGGGGGCCTGAATGGCAGATCTATGGGAAACCCAAGACACTGACAATAAACATGGCAGCCAGTTGTAGATTGCTGGGAAACTCCTCTCCCAAGAGAGCAGTTGGAAATCTGAAGGGTGGCTCAAACGTCCCCAGAATTAGTCACCGCCAGGAACCGTCACTAAAAGCTGCTTTGAACATGAAAGATAGCCTTCCTAGGAGACATTATAGAAAATACTCAGAGGATCACTGTCCTCATAGATGAACTAAGCAATACCACCTGGAGTTTCAGCTCCAAATCCTCCATACTAGAGAGAAGGAGAACCTAGGGCTCAAGGTACTGCTCACCAAACTTCAGATCCCTAAGGACAATCTTTGCAATATTTTCTATGTCCGAATACCTCCTCTGATAGTTAATTTTATGTGTCAACTTGATTGGTCCATAGAGTGTACAGGTGTTTGGCCAAACATTATTCTGAGCATATCTATGAGGGTTTTTTTTAGTGTGGTTAATATTGGGGTTGGTAGACTGAGTAAAGTACTTTGCCCAGCCCCCATCCACTTAACTGAACCTCATCCAATCCACTGAGAGCCCGCGGGTTCGAGACCTGCTTGGTCTCAGACCTCATCTCTACAATAAATCAAAAAAATCAGCCGGGTGTGGTAGCGCATGCCTGTAATTTCGGCTACTTGGAAGGCTGAGTCGGAAGGATCGCCAGAGCCCAGCAGGTCGAGGCTGCGGTGGCCAGGAGCGGCTACTGCACTCCAGTATAGGTGACAGAGTGAGACTCCAACTCGAAAAAAAAAGAACACAAAGGCTGACCCTCCCTTGAGTAAGACGAAACTCTTCTTGCCTCACTGTCTTCTAGCTGGGTATTTTGTTTTTCTGCCTTCAGGCTTGAAGTGAAACATTTAGTCCTTCTTGGGTCTCAAGCCTGCTGGCTTCCAGACTGAACTATACCACACATTCTCCTGGGTCTGTAGCTTGCCAACTGCATGCAGACTTTGGGACTTCTCACGTGAGTCAATTCCTTGCAGTAGATATTTTTGATACACATCCACATCCACACACACACATGCTTTATTGCTTAGGCTTCTCTGGAGACCCTTAACTAATACATCTCCTGATTTTTAATATTTACTAGATCTTTAAATGGTCTATTTAAATAAATACATTTTAATGAAACTTTGTCATGCTCATACATTCAAATCATATATTTATTGTTAAAATATAAATATAGAAACATACTGTATTATTAAATACATACTCATTGAGATAACAGCTCCCCCCTCCCCCCTTCCTCCCC
>NW_007259914.1:713986-745033 GCF_000164805.1 Carlito syrichta
GCTGAAAACACACACTTCTGCTGGTAACTGCATACACTGTGAGTGTGGAGATGGGGAATGGCTTACAGAATGATCAGGGAGCAAAGCTTATGTCCCTCATTTAGATTCCTACCAAGAGGAGGAAAAACATAATTTATAGTGAATTTTGCCCTCCTTTATAGGTGGAAAGATCCTTCTCTCTTAGGCATCAAAAAGGAAACACAATATAACAAAAAGAATGCCATTATCATGTGCTGTGGTTATCAGTTTCTACTCTAAAAACTGCCTCAAATGTGATGGCTTATAGCTTGTCATTTTGTGGATCAGAAATTCAGGAAAGTCTCGCCTGGGCAGTTTGTCTGTGGTCTGTGTGGCAGGGCCTGGGAAGGTCCCCCTTCCAGGATGGGGTCTTCACCTATGTGTCTGGGGCCTCCATGTTTCCTGCCTCTTTCTCTCTGCCTCAGCACTTCTCCGTGCCTTGACCTCTCACAACATGGCAGCATCGGGGTGGTGGTGTTGTGGGTGGCCATGTGGTGACCCAGGGCTCCAAGAGCCAGAGTTCCAGGGACACAAGGAGAGTTGCAAGGCTCCACATGTCCATCCTGGGCACCACTTCTGCCAATACTAAGAAAGAGAGTCACTTAGGACAGACTAGAGTTAAGGAGGAGGCGTTAGACCTCACCTCTCCATGGAAGGAACGTCAAAGAAGGTATTATCTTTATCTCCATGTCATCTTTATGGTCTGAACAAGGAGAAAAGTTTTCACAATGGAGTTTCCACAGCAAGGATAAAAGTACACCATGTAGCCACAACAACAGAGGGAGGGGGACAAGTCAGACAGGAATAAAGGCTTGGGTTCTATAGTCAGACACACCTGACTTTGAGACCCACTTATCACTTCCTGAGTGACCTTGAGCCAGTAGTCTAAACTGCATCTCGGCTCTGTGCGTCCCATGGAATCATGATATATCGCAAGACTACTGCGTGACTACTGACAATGCCTGCAACATCATGTAATGTTAATACTTTTAAGCCAACCCTAGAATGGTTAAGGACAGTACAAAGGTATTTTAACACTATGTTTAAAATCAAACGCATGCATAATCTTATTTAGTTTAAAGCTATAGTTTCTAGAGGGTATTTACGAGCAAGCATCTTCCTGGAACGTCTATGGTACTCCAAAATTCCCACCATGATCTTTGAGAAGCCTCAGCATGGTAATCATATAGGGAACTGGCAAGACAGAACCATCTTTTTCTGAATCATAATTCATCCGTGTTTGGGGAGATGGGACACAGTACGATGAAGGGCAGCTCTGATTCACAGGTGCTCAGGGCATTTTGGAAATGTATCGGTGATAGTTTTATCTGGTACGATATCGGGGGCAGAGCAGGCATTACTGGCACTGAGAAGGCAGAGACCACAGATGCTGGTCCCTCAATGGATGGAGCAGTCCTACACAATGAAAGTGTTGTCTCGCCATATAAAAATACTCCGCTTTTCTGGCCAGGTGCAGTGGCTCATGCCTGTAATCCCAACACTTTGGGAGCCTGAGACAAGAGGATTGCCTGTGTCCAGGAGCTCAAGACCAGCCTGGGCAGCATGGCAAGACCTCATCCCTGCAATTATCTAAAAAAAACAATTAACTGGGCGTGGTGGCTCACGCCTCTAGTCCCAGCTACTTAGAAAACTGAGGCGGAAGGATGGCCTGAGCCCAGCAGGTCGAGGCTGCAGTGAGCTAGATGAGCTATGATTGTGCCACTAGACTCCAGCCTGGGAAACAGAGTGAGATCCAACTCGAAAGAAGCACTCTGCTTTTCTGAACTTAGGGCTAAGTTCCTTTTACATGTAAACACAATGTACTTCTACTCAGCTATAACAGACACTTTATTTTCCATGAATGTCATTAATGCATAACATAAAAGAAGACTGTTCTTTATTTTGTTCAGAATTCCAAGAGTACTTTACCATTTTGGCAAATCATGCCACCAGCAGTAGCAGCAGCCCTGATGATCTGAGCCACCAACGCTACTCGTCCGTTTTAGGCTTCGTCAGAGGGGTGGCGTGCACCCAGCTCCTGAGGGCAACTGTCAGCACCTGGATCACTTCAGTATGTCACCCAGAGTGGGGCTCCTGCGCCGGAAGTAATTAGGACTCACTTTGCCTTCATTCCTCTTTATATTTTGGTTATGATGTTATATCAATTTCTCTTAAATTATGGGTGTGGGTGGGTTCTGTCCTTTGGGAATTTCACCTCGGGGTTGTAAGCAGCGCACTAAAATATATTTACAGTAAGACTGGGGGCTGAGTCTGACAGAACTGAGAGCCCACAGCTTTAAAAGCAGTTTTCTGTGAATCAAAAATGCCTTTCCAAGTGGAAACACCAGGGAACCATTTCCTTTCTGGAGCCTGCTGGACCTGGAATGGCCCAGCCAGGCTGAGTAGGAGCAGCTGGCAGTGAAGCATGAAAGAGCTCTTTCTCTTTAGTGCTCACAGGTGAAAAGACACAGACACCCTGTCCACGGCTCACACTGGAGAAGACTCAGCAGACGTCACGTGTCTGTGTGGACCTTGACCAGTTAGCTAACATAAGCCTCAGTTTCCCCATCTGTGTGTTGGAGATAAAAATAGCCCTTCTTATATGGACTGCCTGTGTGGCTTAAACAAGATAAATAAGATAAAGCATGATTAGTGTTTCCTTGGGCATCCCTGAGTGTAGAAGGCTCAGCAAACACAAATGCCCTTATTACCCTTCGAAGAGCACTTCTGGTTTACAGAGTTCTTCTCCACATACTGGTTCCTTTGAACCACTCAGAAGTGGGGACTGACAAGGAATACCATCCCCGGGGAGGCTCGGGGATGCCAGCTCTGATAGCCATTAAATGGATTTTTCTGAGTTGAAATTCATGTGACTCCATGGTAGATTTATTCTGTGTAGCACTGAGGACCGAAGTAGGTTCTCAGAGGATGAAGAATCATTGGAGAAGAAAGCGATGGGATGTTCTAGATGGGGAAGATGCCTTTGCTAACAACTGGAACTTCCTAATCATGGAAGGTCAGACTCCTGCCCTGTCTGCACCTTTTGGAGACTCGAGGGAGGAATTTGAGCCTGGCCCCCAAAGAGAGGCCTTCAAAACTCACTCTAAGAATCTGGGAGTTATGTAGAGATAGCTTCTCAGCATACAGGCTTTTGCTTTTAACTCTTTCTTTGAAAGTTAGGTGTTTTTCCCTCAAGCTCATTATTTTGGTTATTATTTTAACTATCCAGCTCTCACAAAGGAGTGAGGCACTAGAGAATGGTCTGGGTCTTCAGCGGATCTGTGGTTCTAGTATAAATCCCCCTTACTTTGCCCAAATCTGTGTTCTCAGAGGTAAAGAAGAAATCCCCTGGAAACTGGTATTCAATCCACAAAGTACACAAGCTAGATACAGGAAATCTCTGCCAAAGAATGGCCGGGGTTTGCTTAACTTTGTCCAGAAAGCTCTGTGACCTACACTAGTTACTGTTAGAAATCTGCAAGGAGCTGGGCTCGGTGACTCAGCCTGTAAATCCCGTGCTTTGGGAGGCTGAGGTGAGTGGATTGCCTGAGCCTGAGGGTTCGAGACCCGCCTGGGCAGCGAGACCTCATCTCTACAATAAATCAAAAATCAGCCGGGCGTGGTAGCACGCGCCTGTAATTCCAGCTACTCGGAAGGCTGAGGTGGAAGGATCGCCAGAGCCCAGCAGGTCGAGGCTGCGGTGGCCGGGTGTAGCCACTGCACTCCAGTCTGGGCGACAGAGTGAGACTCTAACTCAAGAAATCTACAAGGCCCAGCTTGGTCCCATGATTTTTTTCTTAAGACATGAAAACGTCAAATATAGTCATCAAAACAATGACCTAACCTGGGTCCAGAAATATATTTTTAAAATAATTATACTTCCAGTTGATTCTACGTGATCCTAGTGTCAAGTCAATTAATAAGAACTCCATTTTTCAGTGCTTGATCTGAACAGAGATTTGAGCTGCTTCAGGGGATATGTGTATTAGACAAACCTTTCTGATTGCACTTTTTCCTTATCCTGCTCTCAGAGCACTTTTAGTGAGTTTATTCTTCTTTGCTGGGTTCGTGCCAAATGTCTTCGAACTAAAAGAGAGGGTACCAGAAAGAACCAGTCTGCTACCCTATCACATATCATTGGTCCCACACATTTGCACACACATCATCCCCCAATAGAATCACTAACTTCACATCCCTGGAGAAAGTTTATACTCACCTGGTCTCTTTAAAGCCACACACAGTTGCATAACTCCTCACTGTGGGATCTGTTAACCATTTCCACTCAGGCACCAGCATAACCCACTGTACCACTTGGCCTCTTTATTTATGTTGTCTTTAGTATTAATTATGTTACAAACACTCCAAACAAGAGCTGCATTTGCACATTGTGGGTGGTGATTCCAAGCATTAGAATCAGGTTGTTGTTTTTCACTGTTTCTATGCTTTGTATGTAATCTGCACATTGAAATTTGAAGCTATTTACAGCTTTCCACTGGAAGTTATTTTGCAACCGAGATCTTAAAAGGGATACAATAAAATATTCTTGAGCACCTTTCGGCTTCTGAAAGGAAGAATTCCCAGTACAAGGGGCAAAACCACAGATTGCACAGGTTGTCGGGCTGACCCCTACATCTCAAGGCAACCCCCCGCCCGCCCAGCACAGGCCACAATGGGAACAGCCTGAACTAAATCTTGCTTGAATCTAACAGAAGACCACAGGTTTCTCATGACTGAAAAAATGACAAATCTATTCCCATACTGGAGTTCTTTATTGACTAATAAACCCAATGCCTCAGGCAACATTTTTCAATGATTCTCTCTGGAATAAACAGCATGTCTTAATAGCTAATTGTTTGCTAAAGCCTTGCCATCACCATAATTTTTCAACAACCAGGGCACTAAATCCTAAAGAACTGTGAAGGAAAGAGGTCAGTCTTCTTTGGGGAGTCACAAAGAATGAGAATGATTCTTATAGTCCTGTAAAAGCTCAGAAGCAGTTAGACCCAAGGGAATTTGTTTAAGTTACACGACCGCCAAATCCTGTCTCCAAAACCCAAAGTATGAATACCCTGGGGTCGGCTTTCACCTTGTGTTTTTCTCTTCAGTTCTTCTTTCCTCATTCACCAAGGCAAAGACTGCTTGTCAAAACAAGATTAAAATCTCGAGGCCAGCCTGGGGCTGACTCAAAGGTTGCATCCAAGGCAGGGCCTCAGATATGGCTGCTCCGAGTGTCACATGGGCCTGGTGAGAGAGCTTAAGGCCTGGCTCTGGATACCAGGAAGAACGCACACCTTAGTGTTCAATCCTGGTTTTCTCATCAGAGCCATGATGTCCCAGGATGACCTGTGGACAAAAGAGGGAAGGAAAAGAGAAAATCTCTTCTTCATCCCAAAGGAAAAGGTCTCTGAGGTCTATAAGCTGCGACTGTGAGCTACTCACAACTATTCCTGAATACTTTCTGAACTGCACCAGGGATGCAGGGAGGAGAGTGATGGTGATATCCACATTGGGAGGGAGAAGGAACAGGCTCCCTCCTCTGTGTTTTATCCCAGTACTTCCTTGCTCTGTGTCACTCTGCCCTGGCTGATTTTGAACCTAACCAGAATAATTCCTTGCTCTGCCCAGCCCAGCATTGGTCCCCAAGTTCACAGCCATCTTCACAAAAGGCTGAGTATTTCTTTAGGATTTTCTTTCTGCCTTGAAAGAGTGAGGGCTTTTGCTGTCTAACCATCAGTAGATTAACAGGGAGAGGAAAAGGGCAAAGGCTTTTGTTCCCAAATACTCAGTTCCCAAAAGTTGAGTCACTGTCATGGGCCTGAGAAGCCAACATCACCACCTTTCGAAGCACAAGTGCTGACACTGTCTTTTCCCCACCATGTTATTTTTCTCATAACAGCCAACTCTATTCTTGAGCTTCTGTAATGCGTGCCTTAGGAGAAAGTAAGACCACTCCTCAGTCCAGCACCTTTGTCAAAAGGCCAACACAGCCAGGCTGCAAGAATGGGCGACCACTCTCAAAAACCAGCAACGGTGGCACTGAGTTCGTTCCAGTTATCCGATAATAAACGCAGCTGCCAAAAAAAAAAATGCCCAATTGTCACCCCACAGACGAAAATGTAGGTGGAACGAGTCTGAGTTGGTGACAGAGGAAAGAGGAGTTTATATGATTTCGTATCACTGGGCTCTCTGTAAAACACAACTGGGTCAACTGGTCCAATAATTGTAATCCTGGGGAAACCTGTCATGTGGATTTCAAACTATTTCCATCACTCCAGAGTGGCAAATGGACTCAATGGAATGACTTTTCAGCTTAATGCAAAGTGAGAACTGCCACTGGGTAATACATTCCTTTCTGTCTTAGACTAGTAGCCCAAGAAGCCAGAGGTATTTTATCTCCTCAGTGGTCTCAAAGGCTCCTTCTGCTTGCTAAGCGCTGATTTATTCCGGAATGCACAAATGTCGCTTGCTGTGGGTCTCCACCCCACCTGCCCGAATGCAAGGCTGTTCCGAACTGCCTGCTCAACCCAGCAGGAAGCCTGGTCACCGGTATCCCGTGCTGGTCAAATCTCTTGGCAGAGAGGAGGAGCCCAGCAGTAAGTATGAGAGTGCGAAGGATCCAGAGGGAAGAGAGAAGTCTGACTTCTGAAGGCATGATCCGCATCCATCACCATCACCCTCCAACCGCTGTGGCCAAATAGCAACGTCCCTCCTGAGGCTATCCCAACATGCCCCCCACTAGGGACCAGCAACTCTGGGGAGTGTGGGTGCACATGTCTGCGCGGGCCTGCAATGGGCCGGCTGCCTGCAATGCCAAACGCTCCTGTGCCTCATCAGACACGAGTGTGCGCAGATCAGAAGCTCAAGGCCAAGGCTCAGTAACACACCCAGGATGGCCCTCCCACCCGAAGCGCCTCTTCTTTTAGCCTCGGCGTTTAACAAACCACAGGTGAGAGTTTGCAGAAACAGAAAAGGGCAAACCCTTGCCAGAATTGAAACCGAGATGAACACACAATGAAAAACACTTAGAGCCCGCGGGGCTGGCAGCCAAAGCGCCAGGACTTGGTATGGGCGGACCAGCAAATGCAGGGTTGGCCAGGGTGATTTACAGCAGAGACTGCAGGAGAGATTGATAAGCAAACTAGATGCAGATGTGGAGGTGCGGGTGGGGACGCGAGGAAAAGAGAAAATGGAGACAGAGAAAGCGACATAATCAAACGCACTTCAAACGTTCCAAGCCACTCTTTCGACCTCAGAAATTTTACAGTGACGTGGGTGATCCTAATGGTCTTTAAATCACGTTAGAAAATGTCACAATAGATGTTTGAATTAAAATCCAGTAGGTTTGCCAAAAGACCAATTGTTAAAAATTGGCAGCATTCCAGAGAACTTACTAGGCTGCATACCGCCTGAGGCTGAGTGAATTGCTAATTCCAGGGAAAGTTAATTATCACCTTATTGATAAAAGGGTAATTTTTAAAGTTTGTGGTGTGGCTTTGGTGACTCATTAATTAAAATTTAGAGTAATTTACTAGACACCCTGGTGGCTTCTGTTACATCATATCTGTACCAAATGGTTTGATTTTTCTCCCAGGGGGCTTTTTTTTTTTTTTTAATTTAAATCCCCCTCGTCTCTCCTCGCCTGTCTACTTTTGAAGGCAACAAAAACATTCAAAATATGTAAATCTCAAACCATCCTTTTGGGAGATTGTAGAATTAAGAAATAAGATGTCCAAGGAGGCATTTTTAAAAAGCTCCTTCTTAGAAATGTCAAATTCGCCCCCAAAGAATGATCACACCAGGGGGAACTCCCTTTACAAACGTCACCTCCAAAATGTGAGACACGATAACGCTCCTTGAGAATTAGATTCAAAGAGGGTCGTTTCTCATCTCTGTTTCCTTCCTTCCCATTTTATCCCCAAATAAATAAAATCAGAGTGGTCAGTGGAGAGGTGCTTGACATTCTAAAACTCCCAGCCCGATGAGGGGCAGTGTTGCCTCTCATTTTCTTTGGGACGTGTGGAGTGCCACGAACACACCCTGGCTCCCTGGCGTCCATCCCTGAGATGCTCAGGTTCCAGGGGTACAGACTTAGGGAGGAAAACCCACCTCACGGGGTCCCTGGGAGCTCCAGCCATCTCCTCCGCCCAGACCAAAGGTTGCTCTAAGGTGCGTGTGGGTGTGATGTGTCCTCTGGCCACACAAAACTGTAAACAGACTCACAAAACACTCTAAAGTGTAACTCCCCAGACTCACATAAACATTATTCCTATTTCTGAGCATTCCTTGTCATAATTTCAGGGAACTTGTTTTAGGTGTCCTTAAGGATTTGAGATCCGAAAATGAGATTTAAAAGACATCAACAAAAGCCACCAAATGGTGAGAGGTTTAGGACAATTTGGTTGGGATTTTCCCATCACCTACAGTTTTTAAAATTTAAAAATTCTATCTTTGCCTTTTGTAGTATCACTTAAATTTTTATAATAGGCAAATGTTATTTTGAACACTTCTTAAAATTCACTACTGTTTTGAATGTTCATTCTAAAAGTTTTTGCATAGGGTGATAGTATTTGGGTTTGGCTTCTTTCTGTCGGCTGATCTACTCAGCCTACCCACTGCCAGGGACAGCCACCACCCTCGCCCCCAGGAGTTGAAAACCAGAAAGTGAAACTACTTCTGCTGGTTTCCCTTGCCTCGAAAACACACCACCAAAAGCAAAGAAATGATGAGAAGCAACTGACTCTTGTTTCTCTTGTTGTTTTCTCATCATTCTAGTATCATTCATTTACCCCTTTTTTGCAGCAAGATAAAAATAATTTTGGTGACCACAGGGAAGAAATGTTAACATGTTAAATGTAAAAGAACTGGGGTTTTGTGGGATTTATACTTTTCTTATAATTCCACAAACCAAGCAGGCTGATACATTTACCAAAATATCACAGAGCTACCTACACAATTTAAAGAGCTAAAGAAAACACATTCATAATAAGGTGTTCAAGGAGGCATTCATATTTTTAAAATCTGTTACAAATATATTTCTAAGGTAAAGATTTTGAAGCCACCAAACAACTTCCCTAAAACTGAAGGTTTTACTTCACCATTTTATTTGAGTTTAGATGGTCACTTACTACTGATTTTCTAGGTAATCTTCACCTCGCTGCTGTTGTTCAAACAGCCCCTAATTTTTTCAGGCAAGTTCTACCAAGCAACACAAAAACATACCCCTCACAAGTATCATACACCCCAGATAGTTTACTTTACCACACTAAGAATTTCTTTATAGTTATTTTATATTCTTATGCTTTCACTCCAGATATTCTTTGCAAAAAACAAAACAAAACAAAAAACTAGGAAAAAAGCAGCTATGTCCCTCACTCTTCAAAAATGGTTTCTCTCATTTAATAGGAAGAAGACAAAGTACACCACAAGAGTCTCAATTCTGAAGCTCAATTTTCCCAAATACCCCATTGTCCGAGACCAACCAAAAAGTCACTTTCTCAGAAAGCTACTAAGTGTCTAGCCTCTTGAGTGCCGTCGTGGAATCTAGAAGCAACACAGTGAGCCACCTCTTGGTCACTGTCACAGATGGTGGAAAGAACTTTGACTCCAGCACATCAACCATCAATAAAACGACTCACTCAGCAGCCTGTGCTCCAGCCGCTGATCCTGTCCAGTCACCCAGCAACCTGGAGAGGACACCGCATGCCTGTGAGGACCGTGCAGAAGCTGATGCAAGTCACACAGTGCTCCACCTGGGAAGGAGGTGACTTTGTATTTGAACTTGGGAAAACTGCCCCTAATTTTCCATGGTCACCTATTTTTTCCCTCCAAACTAACTAAAACCAGCAACTAGCAGCAAATACTCTTCTTATTTATGTCTGGTAAATTAAGAAAAATCAGCACAAAGACAATGTGAAATATTTCATCTGAGATATTCAGAATAAAATTCAATTAAAAAACTTTTACATGGTCATAACATACCAATTTTAATAGTCAATTTTTTAGGTAAATATTTTTATCCCAAAACATACTACAATTTAAAAAAAAAAAAAAAAACAAGCAAAGCAAAATTATTGTGGGAGGCGGGGGAAGCTTACCAGTAACTTGAGTTCACACTTGGAAAAAAAATTACTTTCTACATATTTAAATGCAGAGTTAGAGCGTAGTGCACGTGTCTATAGCCAAAATTTATAAAGTATATAATTCTACACTACGTCTTCCCCTCTGAGATATGGTAAGAAATCAAAACGTTGCATTTTGCACAGGAGGAACGGAAGTTTACCTGCTGGACTCAGTGGTTTTGGTGCAGGACACTGGTGCTTTGCCACAGAGGTAGGCATGCAACCCAGAGGAACTAACACAGGTAACCTGTCACGCTGACAGTGGACAGAGAAAGAGCCTGTGTCAGCGGCACACCCTCCAGCTGTGCGTCGCCCTTACCTACAGCTTGTTCACCAGAGCCCTGGTCGGGTTGTTTACCAGGTCGAGAGTGTTGACTCAGATGAGTTTCGGCACATGCAAACCGAGTATTGCAAAAGCTATCTTCCACTCGTGCGTTAGTAGCTCAGTTAGTCTCCAGCAGCCCTGCGCCCTGGCTGCAAACATCTCATTAGACTAATGCATTCAGCACAGGCAGAAAACTGGATTTACCATAGCTACAGCAATGAATTTCCATTACGATGACAGCTTCAACCACATCATGTCCGGAAAACCAGCCAACCACTGGCTTTTAAAGAACACACACATTTTACATGCAGAAAACGAAGCTTGAGTGTGTGTCTGTGTGTGTGTGTGTGTGTGTGTGTGTGTGTGTGTGTGTGCATGTTTTGTGTTTCCTTCCTCTCAGCAGCCCAACTAAGAGAAGTGTGCAGTGTAGCTTTTTGTAGACATGAGCTGCAAGGTAATGACACTTCTGCTTCTTTGGTAGTTACGTCCTTGTAATAACCTGAATTATGTCACAATTGTCAGAGCGGCGTTTCCAACATTTCAGTTTTCATTACCCCTCCTCTGTTGCCATGGAAACCAGACTGTAACATTATCTCTTTGTCCCAGTCCTGCAGCCGTGTGGGCCAACACTGGGCTTATGAGATACTGGTAATCTGACAGAGCCAATATTGGACTTTGGATGAATAAAACAAAAAGAAATATTCCAACAGCATCATTGTTCAGGAGAGCCTGTGTGTTGGCCAGAGCAGTGTGCTTACCCAGGTGGACAAACTGTGGTTGTACATATGAACTCTTGTCGCTGCCTAAAATACATGTGTACAGTTCATTCAAACTGGACCCTGACTTTGGCTCCAGACCTGTGTGTGTAAATGTGTGTCTCTTCTCCATGGCATGTCTGGGGCCTGCTTTGGGTGGAATGGCTCTCACACAGGAAGAGAACTGTTATTCACACCACTACCACAACCACCACCCTCCCCTGCACACCCTCACGTCCCACTGCATTCTCTGTGGCAAATCAATTTTCATTTGTGAAGCGGCTTTTTCTTCCTCTTTCTTTTCATAAAGCAGGACTCCCTCTTGCCCATTTCATCCACTCTGGGATACTGGGATATTCCCAGGGATTTCCTGCAAGATAAGACATCAACTAAGACTAAACATCAACTAGGGCCTATTGAAGCTTAGGCCACAACACAGCCAGTCATTGGGAATGAAATGTTGCACTGACAACTTGAGACTTTTCTGAATATATGTGCAGAGTCATATCAGAAAGAAATAAGAAATCTCTCTTCTGGGATTATGAAGATAGAAAAAAATTCATTTTTTTGAAGTTGAAGTTTTGTACTTACTGAGCAAGAAGTAATTCACTACTTGAGTTCATTTAATCATTGAATGCTTTTGTTTTGTGTAGGAAGAGGCAAGTTTGGTAGTTTTTCATTTCGGTCATTTCATATAAGTTGATTTCATTAAAGAAGAAGGAGGAAGAAGAGGGAAGAGGAGGAGGAGGAAGGAGGAGAACAAGAGGGGTGAGTTAAACTTGGCCAGCATCGCTCCCTCTGCTACAGTGGCTGTATTCACGCCTGTGGCCTGACATACATACCACATTACATTCAGCTGCAAAGCACCTGGGATGGGCTGAGATAATAGATCAGCCTTCATTTAAAAATGTTTCTTCAGTTAAATAAAATAAATCTTTCTGAAGTAATCAAAAATATTCTCCAAATCCTGTAAAAGAAGAAAAATACCTGGCAGAATCTACCAAAAGAAAAGAGTTCTTGGTTCTCTTAGCCAGCTCTCTGGGGGCTGCTGATTCTGATTCTTGGGGTCCATACTTCCTTGCCGTTATCCTTTGGTTGGGTGTGTCTGGAATGCAGGCATTGTCCTGACAAGTCAGGGTGGTAATAAAGCCTAAAACTGAAATCAAATAAAGCTGGTTTGCTAAAACAAACGAACAAACTATATATATATAGTTTGTTTTATATATATACATATATATATATATGGATTTCTTATTTATGCAACCAGAACTATAGGCCTTAAGGAATTAAACCAATATTTTATAAAATCCTCAACGTTTTAAATTCCAAGAAAATGTAAAGTTAAACATGTAAGAGAAAAGAACTTTGGTGGGATGACTGGTATTAGCTAAGGGGTCTGGTGAGAAGAAAGGGCCCCCTCTGAGCAAAGGTCTCTCTTGGACATCCCTGGCCTGTGATCAAGATGCTTAGGCTGTGCCACGTCGTTCATTTTCTTTGGCGCTATGGTTGCATTTCTGTCTCAGACCACAAGCAGCATGTTCCACTCTTTCCACACTAATGCTACTGGGTTGGTGGTTAGCCAGAGGCGACCAGAGGGAGCAGGTTAATTTGGGGGCGTCACAAATGCAAATCTGCTTTGAGTAGTCTCCATCTGAAGAGTAATCCCTCTGTCCACAGCTGGTAAAGCCACCACTCACATTGAAAACAGCCTTTGTCCCAAAGGGTTGTGTTTTCCAACACAAGCATCAGGTTGAGAGGATTCTCTTGGGCTGGGAGTCAGTGTGACTGCAAAAACAACCTTAGTTATAATGCTCATAGCTAACACTACTGGAGAGTTACTGTGATTGAAGCCCTTTTTCTAAGGAATCCCATTTGCAACAATTCTGTGAAGTGTACTGTGATACCATTCTCATTTCGCAGATAAGGAAACTGAGATTCAGGGATATTAACTAACCTGCCCAAAATCTCACAGCTGGCCCAGGCAGTCTGTCCCCAAAGACACTCTCATTAATAATTTCACCACATGGCCTCCTGGCACTGCATTTTGCTCCAGCTCTGCCACCGTATCGATGGCATTGGCCCAATCACTGTCCTTCTATAACGGGGAAAGGAGATATCTCTGTGGTCTCTTAATAGTTCTGGCATTTTACAGTCCTGTGAATTGCTTTATTTACTGGGCTGGAGCAGGCCAGCGCTTTGGATTGGAGGTTTGCTCAATTATATGACTCCCACTATGATCATTTCTGGGCAAGAAGCAGGCTTCCTCACAGTAGGTTAAAACCTGGTAAACCAGCACTTTGAACCATCCATTTGGATCAGAGGTATGGAGGGGAGGGCATGGAGAAGGAATGAAAGGAAAGCCAAGACTTTATTCCAGAAGTAGGGAAGAGAGACAGTCTGGCATGCTGGAGAGCCCCACAGCTTTGCTTCCATATCATTCAACGCAAGTTTGAGAACTTGGGGGTTATGGGAGGTAAAAAGCTTAAGATGACCATTTTGCCAAAGGGAAACCAAGGCAGCAAATGGTTAATTGATTAGTCAGACTGGACAAGAGTGGGTGCCAGATCTGTTGGTTGCCCATCTGTCGCTTTTTTCAACCCAAGGACTGCCTTCCATGGGGTCAGATCTTAGCTTAAACTACTCAAGATTAAAGGCAAAAAAAGTTTCTTTGTAGTGAAGATACCCCCAAAATAACCCAGGTGTTCAACAGAGATTACTTAGGTAAATGTATCATGTGTCCACACCATTGAACTCACAACGCACCACCACCAAGGATGTCACAGAACATGAAATGGCACTTTAAAAAATGCTCTCGATATATGGTTCCTAAAAAACTGCAGGTTACAAAATGATATGAAGAATTGAATCCTATTTGGACAACATAACAATGATTTGCAAAATATAGGAGATATGTCAATAGTAATGATTCCTTGGTGATAGGGTTGAATGATGTTTATCTTTTTAATCTTTCTTTTTTATATTTTCCACAAAAGAACACTCACCTCTTTTGTGATAATAAAAGTGGTGTGAATTAATTGACCAGTAACAGAATTTTGCCTTGTCCTATTGGCAAATATATATGCTTACAGTTCTCATAAGCTTTGTCTCAAATGTCATCATTAAAATAAAAATAAACCCTTTGTCTGCCTAGCGGCTGCAGGATACATTCAACCCCTGCCTTATTGGGTGCTTCAAGTTTGAGGGCTGTCCCCCCACCACTCACGCCATCCCGCTGTCTTCCACACTGGGTTTCATCATCACAAATACTTGTGGAGCCTGTGCAAAGTTCTCAGTCTCGTCAATGCAAAATCAGGAACAGACTCCCTATCCTTCCCCACCCAAGGGCTCCCACAGTCGGTAGGGTCCTCTTAGAGCTGATAATACTCCACCTTATTTTTAGCAAAGTCATGGGCTAAAGAATTAGAAAGCTGATGATCAAATGAAGTGAAAAGCACTCTCATCCTAGGAAAAGATGACTCACTCTAATTCTCTTGAGCCCCAAACCTGGCTCCTTCCAGAAAAGGCTTCCTCTCTTTGTGGCACTGGGCCTGTGACCCTAGCTGACATCCAGGGGTTGACTTAGTGGAAACATTTGTTTCAAGTTCTGATAGTTTTAAGGGAGCACAGCCCAGAGACCGTTATCCCAGGGGCAGTATTCAGTCACAGGGTTGGATGCTGAGGGCACATGGCTGACAGCAGGGAAAACTGAGGGGGACAACACCGGGGACCTGTCTTTGGTCACTAGGCTGTGAATTCCAAGATGATAGGGAATGGGTCTTGCTCGCCATTGCATCCCCAGCATGTAAGGCAGAGCCACGTATGCAGTAGGAAATCAATGAGTAATTATTACCACATGAATGAAAGAAACTAGAAGTTAAAGCAGGTTATCAAATCCTAATCAATGCTAGTACAAGCTGTTAGACCTTATTCGTTTCTCCCCAAAAAGTGATTGATGTTAGAAATCTGTTATCAGAAAAAAAAATCATTTGTTAAATTTGAAAGACTTCTCTTTACTCTTTCTTCCTTTATGCTATTAAAATGTTGTTTACTTGTCATCACTTCTGCTTTGAATTGTGTTTCTTTGAAACAAATAAATTTTTATTCAATATTCATACTGGTGATGTCAAATCACTTTTGATTATTAGCTAGGTTTCTTTTTTCCTCCTAAGATATTTCCCCCAAGTTAGACACCAGTAATAAACCTTGAAGTGAGAAATTTCTAGAACTGGAAAATACGAGCCTCAGCCAAACCTCTATGTGTGCTCCAAAGAGTCTTCAAGTAAGGTTATGAGTACAATTTCAGCTGATAGCAGTTACGGCTTCTGGATTCAACTTCTATGGAAAGGAGTATGTGTGTGAGAAGAGGTGGGAACACAGCAAGGGGACCCCAAAAAAGAGATTCCACATGTTTAAAAGTTTCATCCAAAAGAAGTCTTTTGGGGGTTACCAGCCGCTTCTAGAATAAACCTATTGATCACTTGAGGCTCCATCTCCTTTTATTAGAGAGAATATCTCCAAGATGGGTCTCTTAGTGGCCACAAAGCAAGAATACAACTATTGTCCTTGGAGGAAAGCTTGAATCTGAACACAGATGATGCAGTCTGAAATGTTTCATTCTCCTTAATAAAAAAAAAAAAAAAAGTTGGTTGGTGAATAAAAAGCAAGTGGTTGATAAGTTTCTAAGAACAGCCAACCATGTCTATGATAAGCCCACTTGAGGTAGACATGAACCCAGAGACTGGGACTGGGAAAAAGAGACAGAAAGAAGAGGAAAGCCAGTGAACTTTAGGTGAGGATAACCCAACAGGTCAATAATGTCACCAAAGACCTGGTCTGAATCTTCTGCCTGGCTTCCCTCATGGTCACAAGATTGCTGCCAGCTCCTTCCAGGTCACGTGCTTTCCCTTTTCCACCCAGCACAGGGGAGACCCTCTCCAGGTGGCTTCTGCAGAGCAAGGAAGCTCCCTTCCTAGAACCACCTGCTAACATCCCTCTCATCTCATTGGCGAGAATTGGTCCACGCCCCATCCCTGAACCAATCAATGACTGTCACCATGATATGCTGATTGGCTTAAATTCCACCTTTGAAACTGGAGGATGCTGGTTTCCCTCAGGCACTGAAATTGCCAGAGATGAATGGGTATCTGCGAGAATTGCGTGCTCTTCCTCAGCAGATGGGAAGAGGAATAAGGTGCTGGAAGGCCAATATCAGCAAAATGCGCCAGCCTGGTCGAAGGTGGGCAAAGAGAAGAACGCAAGGACTGGAAAATGGCAGAATGTCGTGCACTTCACAGTGACCCCCGGCCCTCTCCCGCTCGGGCACCCATCCTCAAGAAAGATCCCAGAAATTATGAAATGCTTGATGTGGCTGCATTTCTTGCAGAAACTGGTGAAGAGGCTGAGTTTGCATCTTGGATCGGTGCAGGTGAAGCCAAGTGAGCGTTAGGAGAAGCCAGGGGCCAAAGCCAAAGAGATTATGAAACTGAGTCCAGGCTAGAAGGTCGCTGTGTGTGGAGGCCGCTGGACTTCTCTGGGATATGAACATTGGGAACTTAGGAGGCAGAAAACAAAGGGGCTACAGCCATGAAAGTTGGGTGCATATTAGCTGTGCTGTATCTTTGAATAAAGGGGAGCTATCTTCTAGAAAGGAAGACATGACTGGATATTGGTGCCCTTGGGATGAGTTATTTAAGACAAACTTACACTTTGAGCAAAGTGCTGTGTGTTACTCAGATTGCCTTTTCTGGCTGTGCAGGCTGCCCCTCAGGTGTGTGTGTGTGTGTGTGTGTGTGTGTGTGTGTATTTGTGTCTGTGTCTTGTGGGGTATCTTTAAGAGCTGGACCCTACATGAGGGGAATTGGTGGAAGGGTCCAGTCTGTCCACTTGAATTCTGTGTAGGCTGCTGGCAAGCCTGGGGGACATGACCATGGGGTAGCTGAAGAAGCTGATGAGCAGACTCAGCATGGTGGGGGTACTCGGACACCTGGGGAGCAGCTGGACTTACTGCTTTCCACAGTGACGGAACATGGTAGCACCATCTGAGAATGGGCCCTCTGACTGAATATCCCGTGGTCCAAACTGGTAACAATCTCTTTGGACTAACTATGAAACCCAGAAAGTTTGGGGAACTCACCAGGGAGGAATGCCGGGCTTCCCCAGTCTGTGAGGAAAGGTCCAGACTTACAGTTATAGTCATACAATATTCTTACTAAAAGAAATGTGAATAGCAAAACCTGAAAATAAAAAGAAAACTTAACAAGAGATGTACAAGGTGTATGAGAAGCTCAGTGACTCAGTACAGAGATTCTGGCTTTCTTTTTCTTTCTTTTTTTTTCTTTTCTTTTCTTTTCCTTTTTTTGAGTCAGTCTCACTCTGTTGCCCAGGCTGGAGTGCAGTGGCGTCATCATAGCTCACCGCAGCTTCGACCTCCTGGGCTCAGGCAAGCCTTCTGACTCAGCCTTTCAAGTAGCCCAGCTAATTGTTTTTACTTTTTGTAGAGATGAGATCTTGCTATGTTACCCAGGCAGGTCTTGGACTCCTGGCCTCAAGCAATCCTCCCACCTCAACCTCCCAAAGTGCTGGGATTACAGGCGTGAGCCACCATGCCTGGTCTCTGGCTTAACTGTGTCCATGACATTGGTCAAGAAGTTCAACCCCTGTGTGCTTTACCCTGGTCATGCCTAAAATGGTCATTGTGAAGGTGAATTGAGTTAGGATAGCTTATGATAGAAAGTTGTGGGAATAGTGCCTGGCACATAAACATTAGGTATTTAAATGTCATAAATGCACCACGATGAGTGGAAGGAAAAGAAGATAAAGCCAACAAAAGTGTAGAAGCTGCAAAGCAGACGGACAAGGGGTAACTGACCTGGTGGATCCAAAAAACCTGATCCTTCATTCTGAAGTGGGGGATCCCAGGAAGCACACAGTTCATACCATGGGGCCCCGAAACTGAGGCTCTGGAACTGGAGGACCCAGGAATCTCCGAAAGTGGAATTTGAGGGGACTAGGAACAAGACGGGATGGCCTCTCCAGTCCCTTGTCCCTGACAGAACGAGGCTTACTCTGATCCAGGGACACAGGCACAGCTGAGAGCAGAGGTGCTGAACCGGAAACAGAATTCAGATAAAGTTCACCTCCTTTAGCAGAGACCCTCAGCCTTGTCCCACTCAGCAGCCAGACTGTTTGCATTGAGGCTCCACTCCCAGGAGGGACGTCCCACAAGAGATGTCAGAGGATTCCTCTGAGAGAAATGACCAGCCCACAAGGAAAGACCTGCACACACCCGTAGTGGAGTCACATGAGGCAGTCCACAAGATGGCCCTCCAGTGAAGCCCACTGGTGACCATACACAGAGAGCTTTGATCACATTTTAAGGGCCTCACTAAGTTTGAGCCTCTGGCATGAAAGACAGAGACCAAAACCAACACAAGGGAAGAAAGATAATTTGGAGAAAGACAAATTTCAGGGAGAAAATAAATTTTTAAAAATTATGACTGTCTCACTCTTTCTTGTCTTACAGTTACTCAGTAAATATCTGTGGAAGGGAAGAATTAGAGCCCTTCATAAGAATATTTTCTAATGTAGAATAATCAAACTATTTACCTATTTAATACACTGAGGATTAAAATACAATAAAATTAAAAAATAAAAATTATGACTAATATCCTAGAAGACAAAATATAATATGTTGCCTCAATCACACAAGAATGAGTTGCTGTATTAAAAGGCCATTAAATAGTAAAAGAGAATCTTGGAATTAAAAACGTGAACAGAAAAGGAAATTAGAGGATCTGTACTGGAAATATAAGGGTGGACCCCAAAAAACCAGAATTACCTCCTTTTTTTTGAAGGGCAGGCTTCCTCCGCTAGGTTAAGTGCTCTAGGAATCCATGGACATCAGTGTATCAGCTAGTTTGTTGTGAGAGGCTGTGTTTGACTTAAGTGAATTTTATTTGGAGATTCTTTCAAGGTATTTGCCCATTTAATGATGGGTGGTTTACCAGCGCACCTGCTCACACCTTGCTGAGCATTCAGCAGTTTTTTACCCCAAATGGCGTGCGTGACCCATACTCTTTTTTCACTCTATCTTGCCCCAAGCGACTTGTTTGTTTCCTGGATGAAAAAAAATCCTCAAAGGGAAATATTTTGCCGATGTGGAAGTGAAACAAAAAAAAGCAGCAGAAGCACTAAAAGGCATCAACATGGATGAGTTCAAAAACTGTTTTGAGCTGTGGAAAAAGCATCTCAATAGGTGTATTGCATCAAACAGAGAGTACATGAAGACACCTGAAGTTTAAACATGTAAGAATCAATACACAATTTTCAAAAAATTAATTCCAGGTTTTTTTTTGCCGCCCCTCCCCCATCTCTTGTATATGGCAGGGCAGGACACACTAAAGGCGCCACAGAAATAAACCTCATGTCCCTCTGGGATCTCACTCCCTGCACGTTTATCTTAGCCAGTTTTGGGTTGTATTTCCATGTCTCCTTGGGGGAGCAAGGGCTTGGAGCCTCTTGGGCTGCCATTCTGCTGACGTGAATAATCTAAATTTTTATGGCAGCAATTTTGTTCCCGTGCTTTAAGATGTATTTTAGAATACATAATACACTTCTTAAAACGAATCTGTCGCTTCTGCACTGCTGGTGGGAATGCAAACTAGTTAGACCTCTATGGAAAACAGTGTGGAGGTTTCTAAAAGAACCAGAAATTGACCTTCTATATGACCCAGCACTCCCCCTACTGGGAATATACCCAGAGGAACTCAAATCATTCTACAAAAAAGAAACCTGCACATACTTGTTTACTGTAGCACTATTCATAATAGCAAAAACATGGAACCAACCATGCTGTTCATTGAAACTGGACTGGGTAAAAAAAAAATGTGGTACATATACATGACAAAATATCATGCAGCTATAAAGAAGGACAAGCATATGGACTTTGCAGCAACTTGGATGGATTTAGAATCTACAGGTCTATCACAGGAACAAAGAACAGAGTACCATATGTTCTCACTCATAAATGGACCCTGAACATTTACCATAATACTATAATGAAGGGATTGGAAGTAGAGGAATACTGCCAGGGTGGGGGTGGGAACACAATATCAACAAGGGTAACTGATCTCAAACCAGGCAAAGTGGGGACCTAAGGAAGACCCAAATTTCACCTGTATTATGTCCACTTGTATACATAATCCTGAATTATACCCCACATCTTTAAAATATTAAAAAATAAATAAAACAAATTTCTACATCTTTTTAAGAAACCAGGCTTTTCTGAAAAAGTATGTTGGAATTCTGCTACTCCCTCATGTTAAGGTACTTGAGTAGAGGAAGCTCTCTGAAAGTGACAGACAGGCTCCTCACCAATAGCAGGGCAGGCCTTACCACCACCTGGTCAGAGCCTGTGGCCCTCCAGAGCCCCAGAGGTGACCACTCACCCTCCCTTTCTTCCCAGGCATCAAACACCAGGGGTGACAAAGGAAACAGGATGCCAGGTTCTGGGTGAGGCATCCACCCAGCAGTGACAAGTGCACCATCAGGTCCCAGCCTTCAGTTCACCCCACTGTCCTCTAAGGCTTGGTTAGGAGTGGCTGAAGGTGGATTAGAACACCCTTGCCATCACAGGGCAGAACATCCTTGCCATCACATCGGATTGCCATCACAAGGATTAGAACATCCTTGCCATCACATTGGCAGGAGTGATTCATTCCAGAACAATGGTGACGGAAAATTCCAGAATGACCGATATGCAATGAACCTAGGGAGTTGCCCACCCTTGAGGCACATCCCCAAAGGAAAAAATAAAACTAGGAGATTAGGCAATGCTCAAACATAACAAGAGAGTTAAATCTCCAGTGGAGAGTTTGGGGACAAATGTGTGATAGATGCTTGGAAAACCAAGCAAGCAAACAAAAGAGAGAGACACATACAATTATTAATTCCAAAAAAAGAAAGTCAGTATAACCACAGCACAATATATGGCTCAATTCTAAATAATATTTACATTTTGAAAACAACATAATCACCAAGTATTGATTTTACTAAAACTTAAGATATAACTTTATTGGGAGAATGGAGGGAGGTATTCAAGAGCTCAACTCTCACTTTCCAAAGTAGGAAGTCCATAGACTATGTCTAAAACAAAAAAATCATCAAAAATAGCTATATGTGAAGGTTAGTTGGAAATTTAGAGGCAAATACCAAAAAGAACAAGCTAAAAACATGATTGGCATCAGAAAGTGGGGACAGGAGAACAAGGAACAACTATTTTCTGTCAAAATCTTACAGAATGATTTGCTTTTTAATCTCTTTGTTGATAATGATAGACACATACATAACTGATTTTTTAAAAGCAGTAAATTAAAATTTTTAAGTAAGCTCATTAAAAAATTTGGAAGATACAGAAAAGTAGAATAAAAGAAAAATATTGGTCCTGTACTTCTGGAGTGAAGCCACTCACAAGTACTATAAACATGACTTTTTTTTAACCCAGGAAAAGTTGTTAATTATAAATTAAAATCATAACATAATTTATAAAAATTTGAACCTAATTTGACTGAGGTTTTACACATAATAAAAAGTTTCTTACATCCATATTCCATGGGAAGTTTAAAAATACATCTGTTATATATTCTTTATGAAAATTATTTTTTGGAATTTTATTTCTATTTTTTAAATTTGTTATTTTTATTTTTTAGAAACAAAGTCTTGCTGTGTTGCCTGGGTTGGTCTTGAATTCCTGGCTCAAGTGATCCTCCCGCTTTGGCCTCCCAAAGTGCAGGGATTATAGGCGTGAGACATTATGCCTAGCCTAAAATTCTTAACATTGCTCTTTAGTTGGGCATTGGAATTTTATTTTCCTTGGAGTGTTTCTATCATCTATAGAGATCCAATGAACAGTGAATCTCTATTTTAGAACAGTAGCTGCCATACAGTAAGCAATCAATAAATGTTTGTGAAATAATAAATGAATGATTGAGAAATATTCATTCAACACTTGTGAGTATCTAATATCCTACATTTACAGTTCAAGTTCACTGGAAGTAGAGGTTGTGCCATATTTATTACTGGGGTCTAGGATAAATGATGTGACTTACCGTGTGCCTGGTACACACAGACATATCACAGGGATTCCATAATAAATATGACACTGTTTGAGTTATCTAGCATATTAGATCTCACAGATTGAGTGTCCTTCTAGCTTATGATGCTGGAAACAATAGGGAATCTTCATTTATTTATTCAACAAGTATGCAACGAATGCCTTCTGAGTACCAGGCAGTGTTCAAGGCTTAGTTTACCAAAGAGACCAAAATCTCTACCCTCATGGAGCTTGCTTTCTACTGTAGGGAGAGACCATATACAAGATAAATAAGTAAAATACAGGCTGGGCAAGGTGGCTCATGCCTGTAATCCCAGCACTGTGAGAGGCAAAGGTGAGAAGATTGCCTGAGCCCAGGGGTTTGAGACCAGCCTGGGTATCACGGCTAGACCTCATCCCTACAATAAATCAAAAAAATATTAGCCAGCCTGTACTTCCAGCTACTTGGAAGGCTGAGGTTGAAGATTCCCTGAACCCAGCAGGTCAAGTCTGCAGTGGCAGTGAGCTCGCCACTGCACTCTAGCCTGGGCGACAGAGTGAGTCTCCGACTCAAAAAAATAAAAATAAGTAAAATACATGTATGTCACATGATGATGAGTGCTAATAACTCAGGAAGGGGGATGGGGAGTGTTGGAAGTGTGATGGGGGGGAAGAGGGGCTGTAATTAAACTGAGAGTTGCCAGGAAAGTGTCATGATGGGAAGATGGTTAAGACCAGAAGGCAATGAGGGAGGGGCCTCCCAAGCCCCCATGGCCTGCACAATGCAGAGTGGAGTGGAAAGAGAGCAAGGGTGAACCCCTCTCCCACCATAGGCTGGCAGAGCAAGTTATCCAACCTCTCTCTGAACTCCTTGTAGAACATTCGAGAAGGACCACCCAAAATCAGAATTTACTTACAATAAATTGTGTATTTATTCTTATATATTTAAACTTCAGTCACCTTCAAAGTCCTCTCTATTGGATGCAATATATCTATCGGGATGCT
Source organism: Carlito syrichta (assembly GCF_000164805.1). NCBI lineage: Eukaryota > Metazoa > Chordata > Mammalia > Primates > Tarsiidae > Carlito > Carlito syrichta. Next base: position 737,297 of record NW_007259914.1, read on the forward strand.
TTTTCCATTGCTCAAAACAGCTTGTGAACTCATCAGTTCATCAATTTTGATGCCTTTTAGTGCTTCTGTCATTTTTTGTTTCACTTCCACATCAGCAAAACGTTTCCCTTTCCGGACTTTTTTCATCCCTGGAATGAACAAAAAGTTGCTCAGGGTGAGATAGGGTGAATAGGGACAGTGGGACACAGAGGTTATGCTGTTTTTTGTCAAAAGCTGCTGAACGCTCAATGTGGTGTCGGCAGGTTGTTCTTGTAAATCATCCATCATGAAATGGGCAAACATGTTGAAAGAGTCTCCAAAAAAATTCACCAAAGCCAAACACAACCTCTCACAATAACGCCAGCTAGTACACTGATGCTGATGGGCTCCTAGAACACTTACCTAGCGGGAGAAACCTACAAGAAGCCCGCCCTTCAGAAAAATAATTCCAGCCAGGCTTGGTGGCTCAGCCTGTAATCCCAGCGCTTTGGGAGGCTGAAGTGAGTGGATTGCCTGAGCCCACGGGTTCGAGACCCACCTGGGCAACTTGGTGAGACCTCATCTCTACAACAAATCAAAAATTAGCTGGGCGTGGTAGCGTGCGCCTGTAGTTCCAGCTACTCGGAAGGCTGAGGTGGAAGGATCGCCAGAGCCCAGCAGATAGAGGCTGCGGTGGCCGGGAGCAGCCACTGCACTCCAGTCTGGGCGACAGAGGGAGACCCCAACTCAAAAAAAACAAAACAAAAAAATAATTCCAGTTTTTTTGGATCCTCCCATATATGAAGATTTAAGAGACTAAATTCTTGGCTCTCCTCTGACTTCTGTGATGTCATCAGGGAAGCATCACTCCCCACTTATCTGCCTGACCTCTAAACACCATCTTTCTCCTGTCAATCATTATGTTGCATCACACAATGGAAAATGGCAGGTCATTGGTATTGACTGGCATCAGTAATTTATAAATAGCTAAAAATGTGTTAAGCTGGGTGTGGTGGCACAGGCGGGAGGCTGAGACATGAAGATTGCTTGAATCCGGGAGTCTGAGACTAGCCTGGGAAACATAGTGAGACCCTGGCTCTTAAAAGAAAAAAAAAAATTAGAGTTGTAGTCATAACCTTGCTAATAGATCAAGATTCTTTCCCTTTTTATTCTAAAGTGGTCTCAGGTTGTAAATCAGCCAACTAACACTAATCCAGAGACACTGTATGCCAGGCACTGTGCTGGCCCGGGGAAAGCAAACACAGCTTCTTTAGTCCTGGCCTCTTGTTGATACAGATATCAGCGAAAACACTCCTTTATGCATGAGCTGTGAGGCCAGGCTGCCTGGACCCAAAATCTGACCCCAACACCTATTAGATGAGAAATTTTCAGCTGATTACTTAACCTCCATGTGCTTCATTTCCACATTTGTAAAATGGAGGTAAAAATAGCTGAATTGTATGAATCACATGAACCTGGTGTGTCCTAAGCACTCAATAAATACCAGCTTTAAATTGTTATAAATAGAATATAGTATTTTAAAAGAATATTTATAACATCTAGCTTTCACAGAGGTCCTGGGTGGGAGAGAAGGCACAGCCACAAGTCTGACCTATGTCACAGAGGAATACCTCCTCCTCATCCATCTCTATTTGCATCCACGGATTTATAGAGAGACTTAGGACACTCCTGGGGAGGGGCAGAAGGTTTCACTTGCTTCAGTTTCATTGACTTGGGCTTTTTATTATTTTTTATTATTTCTTTTCTTCTGCCTGCTTTGAGTTAATTGCTTTTCTTTCTGTAGTTTCATATGATAGAAGCTTAGATGATTGGAGCATTTCTTCTTTTTTTTGAGTTGGAGTCTCACTCTGTCTCCCAGGCTGGGGTGCAGTGGCATGCTCATGGCCACCCCAGTGTCGACCTGCTGGGCTCCAGCGAGCCTTCTGCCTCAGCCTTCCAAGTAGCCGGAACTACAGGTGCGTGCTACCACGCCTGCCTAATTTTTGATTTATTATAGAGACGAGCTCTCACCAAGTTGCCCAGGCTGGTCTTGAACCCATGGGCTCAGGCAATCCACTCGCTTTGGTCTCCCAGAGTGCTGGGATCACAGGCTGAGCCACTGAGCCCAGCCGTTTTGTCTTTTCTAATACAAGCATTTCATGCCATAAATGTTCCTCTAAAGCACTGCTTTAGTTGCAGTCCACAAATTAGATACAATGTGCTTTTATTTTTTTGAGTTGGAGTCTCACTGTCACCCAGGCTGGAGTGCAATGGCACGCTCAAGGCCACCATAGCCTCGACCTGCTGGGTTCAGTTGATTCTTCCACCTCAGCCTTTCAAGTAGCTGGAACTACAGGCATGCACCACCACACCCTGCTAATTTTTTGATTTATTGACAAGGTCTCACCAAGTTGCCCATGTTGGTCTTGATCCCCTAGACTCAGACAATCATCTTGCCTCAGCCTCCCAAAGTGCTGGGATTATAGGCTTGAGCCACCGTGACTGGCCTAATGTATTTTTATTTAAAGTTTTGTTTTGTTTTGTTTTGCCTTGAGACTTTCTTTTTTGGCCCATAGATTATATGGAAGAGTTGTTTAATCTCCAAATATTTGGGAATTTTCCAAATATCTTACTTTACTGATTTCTAGTTTAATTCCATAATAGTCTAAGAACACACTTTGTGTGATTTCCATTTTTTAAAAAAGTGTCTTAAGACTTTCTTTCTTTTTTTTTTTTTTTTTGAGTTGGAGTCTCACTTGGTCGCCCAGACTGGAGTGCAGTAGCCACTCCCGGCCACCGCAGCCTCGACCTGCTGGGCTCCGGCGATCCTTTCACCTCAGCCTTCCGAGTAGCCGGAATTACAGGCATGCGCTACCAGGCCGGCTGATTTTTTGATTTGTTGTAGAGATGAGGTCTCGCTGCCCAGGCGGGTCTCGAACCTGTGGGCTCAGGCAATTCACTCACTTCAGCATCCCAAAGGCGTGGGATTACAGGCTGAGCCACCGAGCCTGGCTCAAGACTTTCTTTATGATCCTGAATTTGTTCTCTCTTGGTAGATAGTCTACATGCAACTGAAAAAAAATGTGAATTCTGTTGCTGTTGAGTGGGGTATTCTAAAAATACCAATTAGGTCAAGTTGGTTGATGATATTATTCAGAACTTCTAGGTCATTAGTGACTTCTGTCTGCTTTTTCTTTTAATCACTGAGAGAGGAATGTTGATGTCTCAATCTGCAGATGTGAATTTGTCTTTTTGATTCTAGTAGGTTTTGCTTCGTGTCTTTTTAAACACTAATGTTAGGTATGTACACACTTAGAACTGCTATGGCTTCTTCCAAAATTGACCCCTTTATTATCATGTGACCTCACTGTTTATTCCTCTAAAGTTAAAAGTTATTTATTATTCTGAAGACTACTTTGTCAGATAGTAATATAATAAGCTACTCCAGCTTTATTTTGGTTAGAGCTTACAGGATGTTTGTTTTTCATCCTTTTACTTATAATCTATGTTTTATATTTAATTATTTACTTTTTATTTAAGTTGGGATCTCACTCTGTCACCCAGACTGGAGAGCAGTGGCACGATCACAGCACACCACAGCCTTGAACTCCTGGCCTCAAGCAATCCTCCCTCCTCAGCCTCCTAAATTGCCTCCCAAATAGCCACCACACCAGGCCAATTTTTAAATTTTTTTGTAGAGATGAGGTCTCACTATGTTGCCGAGGCTGGACTTGAACTTCTGGCCTCAAGCAATCCTCCCTCCTCAGCCTCCCAAATTACCTCCCAAATAGCCACCACACCAGGCCAATTTTTAAAATTTTTTTGTAGAGGTGAGGTCTCACTATGTTGCCGAGGCTGGACTTGAACTTCTGGCTTCAAGCAATCCTCCCTCCTCAGCCTCCCAAATTGCCTCCCAAATAGCCACCACACCAGGCCAATTTTTGAAATTTTTTTGTAGAGGTGAGGTCTCACTATGTTGCCGAGGCTGGACTTGAACTTCTGGCCTCAAGCAATCCTCCCTCCTCAGCCTCCCAAAGTGCTGGAATTATAGGCATGAGCCACTGTTCCTGGCCTTATGTTTTTATATTTAAAGTGGAACAAAATGGTCTCATATACACACAAATTGGAATATCAGAAGAAGAAAGACCGAGCAGAAGAAATACTGGAAGAACTAATGGTTGAGCAAATTCATGACAGACACCAAACTACAGATCCAAGAAGCTCAGAAACATCAAGCAAAAACAAAAACAAATAAAATGAATAGTCAAAAACATCACACTGAAGTATGTCATTTTTCAACTGCTGAAAATAGAAGTCAGAGAAATCCTGAATACAGTCAGAAGAAAAAAAGGCTGGAGAGCAGTGGCACACTCATGGCCACCGCAGCCTTGACCTGCTGGGCTCAGGCAATCCTTCTGCCTCAGCTTTTCAAGTAGCTGGAATCACTGGCACACGCCATCTTGCCCAGCTAATTTTTTATTTATTGTAGAGACAAGGTCTTGCCAAGTTTCCCAGGCTGGTTCTGAACCCCTGGACTCAGGCAGGAGACTTCCAAAGAGGAATCCGAAACATAATTCCAGTGCCCCTCAGAAGGTCCACCACTCAAAATTAAAAATCAAATCTAGAATTGGTTTCACCAAACTTAGAGCAACCTATTTCGCAGAAATCTGAAAACTTTCAGTAAAATGCCCTTTGACTGCCAGATATTTCAAAATAAAGAAAGGTGCCTTATTTGAAATAACCCAGAAAAACAACTCTACCCTTGCCAAGGACAATTCTGTCACTCGCCAGCTTTCTCAACCTGCCTGCTCTGATTCCAGACCCTGCTGGTCACTTCTGTGCTGTCATCCCTCACAGGCCCTGCAGAGGGGCTGGCAGAAGAGCAGTGTCCCCAGGCACATGCAACTTTGGGGAAGAAAGAGTGAATATTTCCAGGTGGGGATAACGCACCCCAAATTAGACCAGATATCTCCAACCCACAGCTGGTATTGCAGCCTCACAAAATCTTTTAACATCATATGTTTTTTAGTATTTATTTCCTTTGGGGCCCCCTGTGTAGTTCCATTTTTGAAGTTCACAATCATGCGTTATTCATAACATCGCTTTTTGGCAGCTCATCCATCTGTGAGCTGCTGTTTTCAACTATGAAGCACATGCAGAACAAAATTTGAACAAACATTTCTGATGAGCACCTTGAGAACTCACTCAGAATTGCAACCCCTTCCATTAAAACAGACACTGATAGATTAGTTTTGCAAAAACAATGTCAAATTTCCCACAAGTTTTATATTGTTCACATTTTTCTAAACTTTATAATAAAAAATATTAAAAAGTCCTATAATGTATAGACAATAACTATATTATGTAATATGATGCACAGTCTAAGACAATTCCTCTTCACTCAATGTGGCCCAGGGAAACAAAAACACTGGACACCCCTGGGCTAGTGCTTCTAGGGTGGGGCTTTACCACACTAGTGCCACAAGAATTAGGGCACCCACTCATAAAGGGACAGGAAGGTCAGGACTGGGCTGAAGCACCTGCACCTCTCCACCCCTCAGAGAGAGAAAAAGAACAAAACCATGGGGAAAATGTTTTTAAAGACAAAGAAAAAATGATGAGATAGTGAGTAGAAAAAGTTGTCAAGGATACAGTGTGCAAGGGCACAGATGAAATGAGCATGTGTTTGCCAACAGAAAGCTAGATGCAAGATGGTTAAACAGAGGAGAATTACAAATTAAAATGTGGCCAAGCAAGGAGGCTCACACCTGTAATCCTGGCACTTTGGGGGGCTGAAGCGGAAGGACCAAGCCTGGGCAACATAGTGAGCCCTCGTCTCTACAAAAAAGTACAAAAATAAGCTGGGAGTGGTGGTGCATACCTGCAGTCCCAGTAACTTGGGAGGCTGAGGTGGAAGGATCACCTGAGCCCAGGAAGTCGAGGCTGCGGTGAGCCATGATTGTGCCACTGCACTCCAGCCTGGGCAACAGAGTGAGACCCTGTCTCAAAAGAATAAAATAAAATAAAATGTAAACCATGATGTAAAGCAATTAAACGATAGGACACAGACCTGAATGTGTGTAAGAAGGAGCAAAGGAGACAAGAGACTGCCAGCAGGACAGCCTGAAGGACATATGTCGTGAAAGGGTTAGGGTTAGGGTTCAAGGAGGAAAGTCGAGAGAAAGGGCGGGGATGCCCATGAACAGAAGTGGTTAACTGAAACAATCTCCTACTGCAATCTCTTTTTACCTTCACCCTTTGAGAAAGAAATGACTAATGTGCACACCATGCATCAAGAAGCTGATGATTAAGATGATTTGCAGGGACCAGTTAGCAGCCACAAGCCTGAAACTTACTTGAAGGTGTTCAGTGCAGAGGGTGTCTAAGCCTCTGGCTGCTCCCACAGCTCTTGGTCAATTCAAGTCTTCCTCACTTTGCCAGATGACTTTATTTTTAAGAATGGGATCCTCTGCATGTGGTCAGCCAGTTTTCCCAGCACCATTTACTGAGTAAGTTCTCCTCTCCCCGGTGGTTGTTAGTGGAGGCTTTGTCAAAGATGAGTTGGTTGAGAAATTGAGATTTTTGCTTCTGAAATCTGTATCTTGCTCCATTGGTCTATATGCCTGTTCTTGTACCAATACCAGGCTGTTTTGATTACTGCAGCCTTATAGTAAAGTCTGAAGTCTGGAAGTGTGATAGCTCTTGCTTTTTTCTTTTGCTAAGGATTGTTTTGGCTATTCGTGGTTTCCATATGAATTTCTGTATTTCCGGGTCTGAGAAGAATGATGCTGGTAATTTAATGGGTATTGCGTTGAATCTGTAGATTGCCTTGGGTAGGATGGACATCTTATCAACATTGACTCTTCCAATCTATGAGCATGGAATATTTTTCCATCTGGTTGTGTCATCTTTGATTTCCCTGAGCTGTGTTTTGTAGTTTTTGTTGTAAAGGTCTCTCACGTCACTGGTTAGAAAGATGCTGAGGTATTTCATTTTGTTGTTGTGGTTGCTATTGTGGATGGGATTGTGCTTTATATTTGGTTCTCTGCCTGTTTGTTGTTGGTGTATAAGAATGCGACTGTCAGTCGGGCTCTGTGGCTCAACCTGTAATCCCAGTACTTTGGGACGCCAAGGCAAGCGGATTGACTGAGCTCACATGTTCGAGACCAGCATGGGCAACTTGGCGAGATCTCGTCTCTATAACAAAATAAAAAATTAGCCGGGTGTGGTAGTGTGCACCTGTAGTTCCGGCTACTTGGAAGGTTGAAATGGAAGGATCTCAGAGGCCCAGCAGGTCAACGCTGAAGTGACCGTGAGTGTGCCATGGCATTCTAGCCTGGGCAACAGAGTAAGACTCCAATTCAAAAAAAAGAACGTGACTGTCTTTTGCTTGTTGATTTTGTACCCTAAGACTTTGCCAAAGTCCTTTATCAGTGCAAAAAAATTTTTGGCAGATTATCTTGGATTTTCGAGGTACAGGATCATATCATCAGCAAAGCAGGATAACTTGACTTCCTCTTTTCCTATTTGGCTATTCCTGATTTCCTTCTCGTGTCTGATCGCTCTAGCTAGGACTTCCAACACTATGTTGAACAAGAGAGGTGAGAATGGGCAGCCTTGTCTTGTTCTGGTTTCAGGGGAAATGCTTCCAATTTTTGTCCGATACCCCACATCTTTAAAATAAATATGTAATGAATTGATTAATTAATTTTTAAAATAATTAATTACAGCCGGGCTCGGTGGCTCAGCCTGTAATCCCGCGCCTTTGGGAGGCTGAGG
>NW_007259914.1:745053-752129 GCF_000164805.1 Carlito syrichta
CTGTACTCCAGTCTGGGCGACAGAGTGAGACTCCAACTCAAAAAAAAAAAAAAATTTAATTACTTAATTTTAAAAAATAATTAATTAATTAAAAAAAAAAAGAATGGAATCTAATTCCTTTCCCAAACAACTACCTTTGCAACCCCAGATGGCACTGGCAGTCACAGCGGTGAGGGAGGAGGTGAGGGAGGGGTTTCCCTCACAGCAGTCAATTCTCCATCCAGTTGCCCCTATGCCAAAATCCAGCACCTCCCACACTCACTATAGAGTTTCTAAAGATTAAAATGTCATATCCCCAACAGAGTAACACAAAGGATTTCGCCTTGCAAAAAGGACCATCTGAAATTAGGCCTAGATGGACATGGTAACTCACACCTGTAAAGCCAGCACTTTGGGAGGCTGAGGTGGGAGCATTGCTTGAGTCCAGGAGTCCAAGGCTGCACTCCAGCCTGGGTGACAGTGAGACTCCAACTCAAAAAAAATGAAAATTATCTGGCCATAGTGGCATGTACTTGGAGTCCCAGTTACTTGGGAGGCTGAGGCAGGAGAATTACTTGAGCCCAGGAGTTCAAGGTTTCAGTGAGCTGTGATTGTCACTGCACTTCAGTCTGGGTGAGAGAGTGAGACCCTGACTTGAAACAAACAAACTAATGAAATTAGGCCTAGAGAGCAAAAACTCTGTCCTAACACAGCAGGACACAGTGGCCCTGATCATCAAGTTAAGCCTCACTGGAGGCTGGAGGTGCTCCCCAGGGACCAGTGACAGGAACAGACCGCATGTGATTTAGCTTGCTTTCACCCTGGCCTTAGCATCCTGCAATGGTAATGGTTCTCTGGAAATTACAGAATTGACTAGATTATTTTTTCTTCGAGACCCACAGGAGGAACAGGGATTTTTCTACCTGCTTGCATGATTCTGTTACTAATTAGCATATTAAAATATTATGAGGAGGATAAAGAGCTCCAAGTCTTAATTTGAAACTCTTCAGTGATTCTGCTCTCTTAGAAGGAAATAGACATGTAGCCAGGTGCAGTGGCTCACGCCTGTCATCCCAGCACTTTGGGAGGCCAAGGTGAAAGGACTGCCTGAGCCCAGAGGCTACAGACTAGCCTGGGTAACTTAGCAAGACTTCATCTCTACAATAAATTGAAAAATTAGCCAGGCGTGGTGGCACACGCATATGGTTCCAATTACTTGGAAGGCTGAGATGGAAGGATCCCCTGAGCACAGCAGGTTGAGGCTGTGGTGGTTGTGAGTGTGCCACTGCACTCTAGTCTGGACAACAGAGTGAGACTCCGACCTAAAAAAAAAGAAAAAGAAAAGAAAGAACCAGGCAAACGTGTTCTTTGGGATCCTCAAATTTCAACTGTGTGTGATAGGCACAGGTTATGTTTTATCGTCTGTGTAAGAGGACAAAATGTGGGGAGGTTTTATGAGACCCAAATTACCATGAACATTTACTACACATGCTCAGGGGATCCTTCCATCTCAGCCTTCCAAGTAATTGGAACCATAAATTTTTACCTTGAATCTTCCAAATGCCAGCCCTTGTTTTTTTTTCCTGGACCAATGCCTGGCTCCCCACTGAACTCCAGAGCCACATAGGTTGGGCAAATCTGTGGAGAATCTTCTGCCGAATGTCCTGTCCCTGCCTGCAGTGAGAGGAGAGACAAGTGGGTCTCTGCTCTGAGGGGAGAAGGACCCTTCCTGAGTAGACATCACGAGAGAAAGTCCTGCCATGGAGGGCCATGCCTTGTCCTGCCAGCAGCCGAGGGCCGGTCTCAGACCCAGCTCTCCCATGAGACGAGAGCTTCCAGAATTCTAGCCTTCTGATCAAGCTCATCCATCCAGTCTAGGAGGAGCTTGGTAGGATTCTCAAGAGTCATTTCTCCAGCACTCATGAACTGTTCCTTCATTCGTCAGGGTTTTTCTTGGTGATATGGATTGAACTGTGCCCACCCCAAAAAAGATATGTGCAAATCCTAACACACAGCACTTCAGAATGTGACCTGATTTGGAGGCAGGGTCTTCACAAAGGTAATCAAGTTGAAGTGAGGTCATTAGGATGGGTTTTAATCCAATAGGACTGGTGTCTTTATAAAAAGTGATATGAATTTTGAGAATGTCAGCTCAGTGGGTCAGCCAGCCTAGCCCCAGGAGTGTTGGCTCTAATAGGCTGGCAAGCCACGCCCTGAGAGTGTTGCAGCCCCCAGAAGCATCTCAGATTTGGTGACTCGGCTTCTGCCAGCAGCTCTCCGGGTTCAGCTGGCTGTGACAGCTGGCAAGCCAGCCTCCAGGTTATGTGGCTCTTCAGCTCCGACAATCTTCTGCAGCTTGTGTGATCTTCTGCAGCTCCGATGATCCTCAGCTCTTCAGGTTGCGGTTGTCTCCTGCCCAGGAGGAATGAGAGATACAGATAGCCAGAAAGTGAGAAAGCAGGATTTACTGAGAGGACAGAAAAGCTCCCACAGCAGGAGAGGACCCGAGGGTGGTGCTGATTTGGAGCTGAAACCTGGTGCTTATATAGCCCTAAGACTGAGCTGATTGGCTAGCACTAGCTGTGAGCCTATTTGTTGGCACCAGCTATGCATATTGTTCAGTACTAAGGACCAATCGGCAGGAGTTAGGGGCCTAATGGTGAGCCGTGGCAGCGAGCTGATTGGTTGTTTTTCTATCCCAGCAGTAAGGACTTAAGCTCTAGCCTGAGAGACTTGTAGGGAGCTTATTTACCAACGCAATTGAGGCCAGATGTTTGCTATGGGGGACCTGCCCTGTCTGGCTGCCTAGCTTTTCTCTGGCAATCTTCTCTCTCAAAAGGACATGCTGGGACACAGAGACAGACACACCTGTAATCCCAGCACTTTAGGAGGTTGAGGTGGGAGGATTGCCTGAGCCCAGGAATTGGAGACTAGCGTGGGCAACATAGCAACACCTTGTCTCTACAAAAAATTTTAAAATTACCTGGGTGTAGTGGTGTGTCTGTAGTCCCAGCTACTTGGGAGGCTGAAGAGAGAGGATTGCTTGAACCCAGGAGTTCGAGGCTGCAGTAAGCCATGATCTCTCTCTAGGCCTAATTTCATTTGTTTCAAGTCAGGGTCTCAGTCTGTCGCCCAGAGAGAAGACCAATAAGAGACACCAAAGAAGGCCATATAGGAGCTGAGGGGAGAGGCCTAGAACAGAATCTTCTCTCACAGCCTCCAGAAGGAACCAACCCTGCTGATATCTCACCTCAGACTCCCAGCCTCCACAGCTGTGAGACAATAGGTTTCTGTGGTTTTAAGTCCCCTCGTTTGTGGTACTTGGCTACACGGTCCTAGCACACTAATACAGTGGCTTCCACTCTTCAAAGACCCGGTAGGTCAGGACCTTGGAGGAGCATATCTGCACCTGAGCCGGGATTCCACAGGGGAGTGAGGGAGACGAGCTCAACAGGGACCAAGCAGTGCAGTGCTGTCAGGAATATTATAATGGATTTGGTTCCTGATACGCGATTGAATCCCTTGGCCCAAAATCTAAATGTAATGGAACCATTCTCTCTCTCTCTCTCTCTCTCTGTGTGTGTGAATGTCCCATAGGACATGGGCATGAAATGGTTACCCAGAAGTGCAGACCCCAAGAGACCCTGCAAGGCCTTGCTCAAGGCGATGCACAGGTATCATGACTTCCATGTTTCTGCCCAGCAGGACAGGTCCTATTCAGCATGCACCCCATCAAAAAGTAAATTTCCCTCCCCAAATAGTGAAATACAGGCTTGTCTATAAAATAAATTAATATAAAAACAGTGAGCTCCTCAGAAGAAAAGGTTCTATGGACATAAAGGGCAACTGCCTTAGCTGAATGGCATGGTGTAAACAATCAGTGGTTTCTTTTAAAAATCTGTTGAGAAAACAAATGACAAAAAGGAGAAAAAAAAGTCACAGACAAGGTTGCACTTAAGTTTACTTGAAACAAAACAGAGAGAAGTAGGACTTTTAAAGAACCAGCTGGGTTTTTACAAATGGGATTAAATAGACAGATATTCAAAATGAGGTCATCCTACATTCTCTTTTTTCTCCCACAACCTTTTCCCTTCTCCCTCCACCTAAATCCATTCCTAACTAAGGTTGTTAGAAAAAATACATGACACCTAGTCAAATCTGAACTCCACAAAAACAAGGAATGCCTCTTCAAAGTATAAGTATATCCCAAATATTTCATGGGACATGTTTATTGTTGTTTATCTGACATTCTCATTTACCCGGGCATCTTTTTTTCTCGTGTGTGCAGAATCTGGCAACCCTCTTCCTGGCCCCAAAGCAAGTCCCAGGCTGAGCTCACTTGGGCCCCGTGGGAAAGTTCACTTGGACACCCCCTTGAGGCAATGAATGCAGCCGTTTCCACCCCCATGGTGGGGACTGGGGTAGGCTGGGCCTGGAGATAGTGGGGACCCCCTTAGGAGGCAAGGCGCCAGCTCTCTCCACCATACAGAAATGCGACCGTGACCCCGTTTTGCCTCCAGGGGCCCGAGTATATCCCATGAAATATTTGGGATATACTTATACTTCGAAGACGCATTCCTTTTTTTGTGTGTGTGAAATTCAGATTTGACTAGGTGTCATGTGTTGTTTCTAACAACCTTAGGAACGGATTTAGGTGGAGGGAGAAGGGAAAAGGCTGTGGGAGAAAAAGAACGCAGGATGACCTCATTGGGAAAGGGACCCCGTTTTGCATTTAGAAGAAAGTTCTGGGTCCTGGGGGAGGGCCCAGGGGAGGTAGTCGGGACTCCAGGTCTGGCTCAGAGGATGCCTGAGGCCACCCTGAGCTCCGCAGTGACTGCGAGGGGGTCGAGGGAGCTGAGGGGACCACAACACTGCTCTAGTAACACCGGCAGGGCCGCCGCGGGGCTCCAGGAAGCGGGACGGGACTCCTCGGCCATTGGCGGCCTGGGACCGGCCCTCCTCGGCCACCTCGCGCCCCCTGGTGGCCACAGATGGAGACACCGCTCAGTCGTTTCTCCCGCGGCTGGTTGTCCGAACCACGGGGACAGACGGAGCGCCTGAACTGCAGACAGTGACGACCGGGTCCCTGGGGGAGTGAGTGCTCCCTGGGGCAGGGAAGAAGACGGTGGCCGTCTCTACGGAAGACGACGCTTTCGGGGTCTTCACGGACAAAGGAGGCACAGCTGTAAGTCCCACGAAGCACCTACCTGGTCACCCAATTTGGGCGCAGAACTGAGCCTCTGGTGAATGTCCCCCAGGGAGAGCCCCACAGTGCCTGAAAGCATGTTTGCTAACTCTATTAGCCATTAGGAAACGAAATGCTTTCCTGGCCCTGCCACTTAGCCACCCGTGAGAAGGAAATCTCACCTTTTCAAAGATAAAACTTGTCAAGCTGTAAAAAAAACAGGCAAGCGTCTTACTCAGCAGTGATAAAAATCCTCAGGATCCCGCTGCCAAGGAAGACAAAAGGATCAGGGTCCTAGGTCTTGGTTTACATCATCCACACAATGATTTCATCCTCTTTTCCCTTCCCACAATGCTGTGGGAATGTCCCCTAAGATGGGGAAGAATCCAGAGGCGGGTGTTCTGAATGAAACCAAGAGCAAGAGTTGTCCTGCCCACACATGGTCCTCCCCTTCCTCCCCACCCCAAGCAAGTTAAGGGCAGAGAGGTCAAAGCCAGCACCGTATTCATGATGGCGGATTTTGTCAATTTGGCCAGGCCAAGGTACCCAGATATTTGGTCAAACACTGGTCTGGATGTTGCTGTGAAAGTGTTTTTTTAGATGAGAATAACATTTAAACCATAAATTACCCTCCATAATGTGGGTGATCTATTGCTTGAAGGTGGGGTCTGGGCTTCTGGTGAGCCCTTTCCCCTCCAGGGGTGGACACGGTACCAACAGGTGGCTGTGCATCCTTTATCCCCCCTCCCTCTTTCCCCCCAGCAGGACCCTTGTGTTTGTGTGCTCAGTGTTTAGTGCCCACTTATGAGTGAGAACACGTGGTATTCAATTTTTTGTTTCTGCAATAGTTCACGTAGGATGATGGACTCCAGCTGCATTCCTGTTGCTGCAGAGGACACATTTGTTCTTTATGGCTGTATAGTATTCCACATGTATATGTGCCATGTTTTCTTTATCTAGTCCCCTTTTGATGGGCACCTAGGTTGGTTCCATGTTTTTACTATTGTGAATAGTGCTACAATAAACTTATGCATACAGGTGTCTTTTTGGTAGAGTGATTTATGTTCCTCTGGGTATATTCCCAGATATGGGATTGCTGGGTCGAATGGTAGCTTTTTTAGTGATTTGAGAAATCTCCATACTGCTTTCCATAAAGGTGGACCCAGGTGACATTCCCACAAATAGTGTGGAAGTACTCCCTTTGCTTCACAGCCTTGCCAACACCTGTTGGTTTTTTTTGACTTTTTTTTTTTGAGTCGGAGTCTCACTCTGTCGCCCAGACTGGGGTGCAGTGGCACCTCCCGGCCACCGCAGCCTCGACCTGCTGGGCTCCGGCGATCCTTCTGCCTCAGCCTTCCGAGTAGCCAGAATTCCAGGCGCGCGCTACCACACCCAGCTGATTTTTTGATTTATTGTAGAGATGAGGTCTCACCAAGTTGCCCAGGTGGGTCTTGAACCCATGGGCTCAGGCAATCCACTCACCTCAGCCTCCCAAGGGTGCAGGATTACAGGCTGAGCTGTTGGGAGCTGGCTGTGGAGGCCTGCCTGAGCGTTAGGGATCCAGGCAGGCTGCGGATCCTGAGACCGCTAGGACGAGTTCAGGAGCTGAAGGCCCATTGCCTCTTCCCTTCTTTGCTGTTTTGGCACGTTCCACTAGCAGGGACTTTGATGATCTAAGCATGAAGTTCTGAGAGTATGACAGGCATGGCTTACTTTAGGAGTCCATTGTTCCCGTTTCTCACAGATTGCGGTTTCGGCTTTAAACTTAACATAATTCAAACTCAGGTCACATTTGGGAGCCTTTAATACAGTACAAGCTTCTTTAAAGATTTAATAGTATATTTGTAGAATTAGCATATACATACAAAGTGCTGTTTCAACCTTAATAATACAGATAAATATCTAGAGCTAG
>NW_007259914.1:752149-786524 GCF_000164805.1 Carlito syrichta
ACGGCCCAGCACAAGCTTTGGGCTGGGCCACATTCCTAAAGGCCCAGCACGAGCTTTGGGTTGGGCCACATTCCTTAGGAATTGGTTTGGGCTATAATTAAGAGTTTCTATAGTGTAGATAAAATTAGCGTAAAATAGAGAGGAATTGAGATTTAGGTTGGTTATTAGGTGTTGTGTATGCATAGGTTTTAAAAGTTATTGATTATTAGAATATTATGATATTAGAATTGTTGTACTGCTTTTGAGAAATATTAACCAAGCATGAGGAACAGTGAAATAGTTTTGGGATCCTCATTCTTCATGCTTGGGGAAACACCTGGTGGGTGGGGGATGCCCCTCAACCACCTGGTTCTATGTTCATGTAAATGTCTTGTGATTTAATTGGGATTGCCCTTCCTCTTACTCCAGGAAACACCTGGTGGGTGAGGGCTGCCCCTCATTCACCTGGCTTTGTGTCCATGTAAAGGTTTTGTGATTTAATTGAGATTGTTCTTCCTCATGCCCGAGGAAACACCTGGTGGGTGGGGGGGGCGCCCCTCCAGCACCTGGCTTGTGTTCACGTGGAAGACTTGTAAGACTGCCTGTGTAAAATTTGGGATAAATACAAGCTGTAAACCCCCAATAAACGGCTTCTGGTCAATCCGTTGAGCAGATGTCCACTTTCTTTCTTTCTCTTTATATCTATCCCTCCTGCTTTCTTTCTTTTAATATCTATCCTTATAGAAACGCCGACACCATCACACCTTCCAAGGGACCCCCTAAATCTCTTTTCGGGGGCTGGCCTCCCAAACTGAGCCACTGAGCCTGGCTGATTTTTTGATTTATTGTAGTGATGAGATTTCACCAAGTTGCCCAGACGGGTCTGGAACCCTCAGACTCAGGCAATTCACTCACCTCGGCCTCCCAAAGTGAGGGATTACAGGCTGAGCCACCAAGCCCGGCTTGACTTTTTAATGATAGCCAACCTGACCAATGTGAGGTGGTATCTTGTTGTAGTTTTGATTTGCATTTCTCCAATGATTAGTGAAACTGAGCATTTGTGTATATGCTTGTTGGCTGCTTGTCTGTCTTTCTTTGAGAAGTGTCTATATATGTCTATAACGCTATAACCCCAAATCTGAGAGGGCTTGAACATACTGTTTACCTATTCAAAGAAGTAACACAGAGGTCCAGCAGGGAAAGACATTGGTGTATTAAAACCTATGGGAGCCAGGCTCAGTGGCTCAGCCTGTAACCGCGCCTTTGGGAGGCTGAGGTGAGTGGATTGCCTGAGCCCGCGGGTTCGTGACCTGTCTGGGCAGGTGAGACCTCATCTCTACAATAAAATAAAAAAATCAGCCGGGTGTGGTAGCGCACGCCTGTAATTCCGGCTACTCGGAAGGCTGAGGCGGAAGGATCACCGGAGCCCAGCAGGTCGAGGCTGCGGTGGCCGGCAGTGGCCACTGTACTCCAGTCTGGGCGACAGAGTGAGACTCCAACTCAAAAAGAAAACCTATGGGAGGCACCAATGGCAACAGGTCAGTCAAGAATCTGCACCTCAGGGCAGTATAGCAAACAGTGTTATAATTGTAGCAATCAGGCTAACCACTCAAATATCTTGGTAAAATCTATACTAAAACATTGTCCCAACGATAGTGTATGAGAATCTCATTTTTAAAATTTCTAGCAATATATGAGAGTATCAATTTTCATTTTTTATTAGTCAGTCTCACTCCATCACCAAGGCTGGAGTATAGTGGCATGCTCATGGCTACCGTAGCCTCGACCTGTTGGGCTCAGGAGATCCTTCCACCTCAGCCTTCCAAGTAACTGGAACTACAGGCACGTGCCACCACAGCGGGCTAATTTTTTGATTTATTGTGGAGATGAGGTCTCATCAATGTTTATAATTACATTGATTATTTGTGACACCTACAATGTTCTCAGCTTTGCTTGGTCACCTGCATCCCATGACTCATGACTGGGAATATGCATACCCTTCAGACACCAATCTTGGGGACCATCTTGGAGGCTGTCTACCACAACCTTTGTATAAGTCTAGAAAAACGTGTCCATTCTATCACTGGTAAACATTGGGTTGTTTCTAGTCCGGGGGCTGTAAGGAATAGAGCTTCTGTGAACATTCTTGTACATTTCTACTGGTGTATATATATGCATGCGTTTCTATCAGGTAAACCTAGAAGTGTCACTGCTAGGTTATTGCCTATATATGACTTCAACTTTAGTAATGGTGAACTGTTTTACAAAGTGATTTGCAAATTTACACTCCTAGATTTCCAACTGTTGCTCTCAACCCCACGTGATATGGTCAGTCTCTTTAACTTCAGTCATTCCGGTTGAAAGGACAAAAAACCAAAATGGAGTTACCTCGGCCACTGTGGGCTTGGCATTGGCTCATATTTTTGGCTCCAGCCCTCTTACAGTTTTCCCATGAACAACACACTCCCAGCTGAATGCCCCTTTGTTCCCTAGATCCAAGGATGTTTGAAACTTACATTTGTGTCCTGAAACTTTGTTTTGCAGACCTTGGGCTACTCTCCCTGTCCTCAACTATCTGAAACTCTGGCCGCTGCCATACTGAACAGTTCATCGCCATGGCAACAGCACTGTTACATTTCACAAGGTTACACATGGAGACACTGCAAACCAATTGGTTTTGCAAACCAACCAACTTTCATTCCCAGCCAAAAAACAAACAAAAAACAAGCCTTAGGCCGGGCTCGGTGGTTCAGCCTGTAATCCCAGCGCTTTGGGAGGCCGAGGTGAGTTTATTGCCTGAGCCCGCGGGTTCGAGACCCGCCTGGGCAACTTGGCAGGACCTCATCTCTGCAATAAATTAAAAAAAAATTAGCCAGGCGTGGTGGCGCTTGCCTGTAGTTCCAGTTACTTGGAAGGCTGAGACGGACGGATTGCCGGACCCCCCGGCAGGTCGAGGCTGCGGTGGCCAGGAGTGGCCACTGCACTCCAGTCTGGGCGACTCCAACTCAAAAAAAAATAATAATAATAAATAAATAAATATAAATAAATAAAAATAAAAAGCCTTATAAACCCCCCCCCAGTTCCTAGCTTTTCACCACTAAACACTTCTTCAGTGTCTACTCCCCTCTCCAGTGTTGGAGAGGTGACTCCACCTTCTTTCTCTGATTTACCTTCTAAATAAACTTTTTCCAACCCACTCTGTGCAATTCTTTGCATCTTTTCCGGTGCACCGACCTAACACTGGTTAGCTTGTCATGACATCTCATTGTGGTTTGAATTTGCATTTCCCTAATGGATAAAGAGCTTGAAACACTTCTTGGCCATTAGGATATCCTGTCTTGTGGAGCAGACGTGGAGCCGTGGCACCCAGACCCTCCTTCACGAAGGACTTGCAGCCAAGCAGTGAGGAGTGTGGTCCACAGACAGCCTGTATCTCCTTGGAGATCTGCCTCAACCACAGAGAACTACTTTGTCCAAGGTCATGATCTTCCTGGGGGAGACCACACTTTGAGCTGGGGAAGGCCAACGCATAACCATTTCAGCTCAAATGGGACAGACTGATTAGCAAAATCCTGAGCCCCTGCCAGGTTGGCCCAGGCTTTGCTAAGCTACATCACGGTTCAACTCCTCTGCTCAATCCTGCTTCCTCCCCCTTTGTTCATAACAAACATCTTGATTCCTAGTAAACATCTTACACCACAAACTCCTTCCCAGGGACTGTTGCTGAAGAACCCCATCTGCCACGTGAAGTGCCTTTTTTGTCTATTGCCCATTTTCCTATTGAGTTGTGTGCTTTTTTTATTTTTTTTTTTGGGCCAATTTGCAGCTTTTTGCTTAGTGTCACCACAAGTCCTTTTGCAATTACATGTGTGGCAAATATTGTTCTCCCACTCTGTGGTTTGCCTTTTTTCATCGTGTCTCTGAAGAACAGAAGGTCTTCATTTGGATGTAATTCAATTTATCAATTTCTGTCCTTTTTAGAAATGCTCTTTGTGTCTTGTTTAAGAACTCTTTTCCTATCCTGGGGTTATAAATATATTCTTCTATGCTGTACCCTTAAAGTTTTTATTGTTTTGCCTTTCAAATTTTGATTTATAGACCACCTGGAATTGTTGTGTGAGGCATGAGATGGTAGCCGTGAATCATTTTTTCCCCCAAATGAATCCCCTATTGCCCCAGCACTGTATTTTGAAAATGCCTCTTTTCTCCCACGGTTCTGCAATGCCAACCTGTCACACATGTCAGGTGTGTGTGTGTGTCCTCAAACATGGGTCTGTTTTTGGGTTTCCATTTTTTATCACTGGCCTATTTGTCTGCTCTTGTCCCAATACCACACTATTTCCCATTCTTTTTTCCCTAATTTTTAAAATTGTGGTAAAATACACAAAATTGACCATCTAAACATTTTTTTTTTTTTGAGTCAGAGTCTCACTCTGTCACCCAGGCTGGAGTGCAGTGGCACACTCATGGCCACACCAGTGTTGACCCGCTAGGCTCAGGCGATCCTTCCATTAGCCTTCCAAGTTGCCAGAACTACAGGCACGTGCTACCATGGTTGGCTAATTTTGTTGATATATTGTAGAGACGAGGTCTTACCAAGTTGCCCAGGCTGTCCTTGAACCCCTGGGCTCAGGCAGTCCTCTCGTCTCAGCCTCCCAAAGTGCTGAGATTACGGGCTTGAGCCATCGCCCTGAGTCATCTGACCATTTTTAAGAGTACTGTTCAGTGGCATTAAATTCATTCATAATATTGTATATCCTTGCCACCAGCCATTCCCAGAACCCTTTTTCATCTTGTATAACTGAAACTCTATACCTATTAAACACAGCCTCTCAATTCCTCCACCCAGCCCCAAAACCACCATGCTACTTCCTGTCTCTCTGACTTCGACTACTCTAAGACCTCTACCTATGGCAGTAGAATCACACGATATTTGTCTTTTTATGACTGGCATATTAATTTGGCATGATGTTTAGCATAACGTCCTCAAGGTTCATTAGTGTTTTAACGTAGCTCATAATCTCTTCATGCTTAAGGCTGAACACTATTTCATCATACGTATACGTCACATTTTGCTTTATTCATTCACCCATCAGTGGACACTTGGGTTGCTCTACATTCTAGCTCTCTCGAATAGCGCCTCTACGAAGAGGGTGTACCAATATCTCCTTCAGACCCTGCCTTCAGTTCTTTCAGATATAT
The DNA here is from genome assembly GCF_000164805.1 of Carlito syrichta. Lineage (NCBI taxonomy): Eukaryota > Metazoa > Chordata > Mammalia > Primates > Tarsiidae > Carlito > Carlito syrichta. The sequence continues at coordinate 757,331 of NW_007259914.1, forward strand.
GATCCAGTAGTGTTGCTGGATCATATGGAAATTCTATCTGTAATATTTTGAGGAACTTCCATAGTTTTTCATAACAGGTGCACCATTTTACATTCTCACCAACAGTGCACAAACATTCCAACTTCTCCACATCTTCACCAACACCTGTTGTTTTCTAGGGTTTTTTTAAAAATAGTAGCCATTCTGTTGGGTAGGATGGTATCTCTTCATAATTTTGATTTTCATTTCCCTAATTATTAGTGATGGTGAACGTATTTTCTTTTCTTTTTTTTTTTTTTGAGTTGGAGTCTCACTCTGTCTCCGAGACTGGAGTGCAGTGGCCGCTCCCGGCCACCGCAGCCTCGACCTGCTGGGCTCCGGCGATTCTTCCTCCTCAGCCTTCCAAGTAGCTGGAATTACAGGCATGCGCTACCACCCACGCCCGGCTGATTTTTTGATTTATTGTAGAGATGAGGTCTCGCCGCCCAGGCGGGTCTCGAACCCGCAGGCTCAGGCAATCCACTCACCTCAGCCTCCCAAAGCACGAGATTACAGGCTGAGCCACCGAGCCCGGGTTAAACATATTTTCATGTGATTATTGGCCATCTGTATATTTTCTTTGGAGCAATTTCTGCTCAAGTCCTTTGCCCATTTTTGAATCAGGTGAGTTTTGCTGTTGTTGTTGTGAATTTTAAGGGTTTATATATTCTGGATATTAATTCCTTATCAGATATATGATTTGTAAATATTTTCTCCCATTTTGTGAGTTGTCTTTTTATTCTCTTGATAGTGTCTGTTGATAAACAAAATGTTTTAATTTCATGTAGTCCAATCTATTTTTTATTGTAGTGCCTGTGCCTTTTATGTCATATCCAAGAAATCATTGTCAAATCTATCATAAGGCTTTTGCCCTATGTTTTCTTCTAAAAGTTTTATAGTTTTGTGTCTTAATTTAGGTCTTGGACCCATTTTGAGTTAAATTTTACAGATGTTCTTAGGTAGGGTTCAACTATATTCTTTGGCCTGTGAATATCCAGTTTTCCCAGCACCATTTGTTAAAAAGATTGTCCACTCTTCATTGAATAATCTTGGCACCTATATCAAAAATCATTTTACCATGTATGCAAGGGTTGATTTCTGGGCTCTTTATTCTGTTCCATTGGTCTTTATGCCAGTACCACAATGTTTGATTTTATAGCTTCTTGTATGCTTTCAAATCAGGAATTATGAATCCTCTAGCTTTGTTCTTTCTCCAGACTGTTTTGGTTATTCGGGATCCCTTGAAATTCCATATGAATTTTAAGATTTTTTTTTTCTATTCCAGCCAAAAACATCATTGGGATTTTGATAGAGACTGCACCGAATGTGTAGATCACTTTGGATAGTACTGACATCATAACAGTTTTAAGTCTTTCAATTCATGAACATGGGATGTGTTTCTATGTATTTATTTGTATCTTCAATTTCTTTCAGCAATGTTTTACAGCTTTTGTTGTACAAGTCTCTCATCTCTTTGGTTAAGCTAATGCCTAAGTATTTTATTCTTTTTTATGCTATCATGAATATAATTGTTTTGGGGAATTCCTTTTCAGATTGTTCATTGTTAGTGAACAGAAATGCAACTGATATTTTCTGTGCTGAATTTTATCCTGCTTCCTTGCTGAAATCATTTATCACTGCTAACAGTTTTTGTTTTCTTTTTGTGTGTGGAATCTTTAGGGTTTCAGCATATCTTTAGGGTTTCATGTCATCTGTGAACAGAGATAATTTTACTTCTTCCTTTCTAATGTGGATGCTTTTTATTTGTTTTTTCTTGCCTTATTGCTCTGGCTAGAACTTCCAATACTATGTTAAAAAGAAGTGGTGAAAGTGGGCATCCTTGCCTTGTTTCTGATCTTAGAGAAAAAGCTTTCATTTTCACCATTGTTATGTTCACTGTGTATTTTTTAATGTATGACTTTTATCAGTTCTCACTCTCTTTTAATCACACTTGTAGTGGGGTTTTGTCCCCATTTGCTCCACTGAAACAGATCTTATATAGATCAACAACCCCTCCTCCTGGCAAATCCAGTGGTCATTTCTCAGTCCTCAATTTACTTTTCAGCAGCAGTTGACACCAGGCACATTCCCTTCTCCTTGACGCTTTCTTCACTTGGCTTCCAGGAAACCATCTTTTTCAGTTTTCCTCCTGCCTCAGTTTGCTCCTTCTCAGTCTCTTCCACTATTTCCTTCTCCTCCTCCCTGCAACCTCACAATGTTCCTCCTTCGCAGACTCAGACCTCCCTACACACCTTTCTGTGATTATTTCATTCAATGTGTAAATGTCATTTAACCCCAAATTTCTATTTCTAGCCAGACCTTGTTCTCAGTGGCAAGAGTCACACATCCAGCTATCTACCTAACTTTTTCATTTGCAGAATCTCAAACTAACATGTCCAAGACGGAGCTTCCAATCTTGTCCCCAAAACCTGCTCCACATCCTTCCTCCACCTCCTCAGCTGATGGCAACTCCATTCTTCTAGCTGCTCAGGCCCAAAACTTTAGAAGCATCCTTATTTCTTTCTCTCAGAACAACACATCCAGTTCATTAGGAAATTCTGCTGAATTTACCTGTAAAATATGCACATCCCTAATGCAAACTCTGCACCCCACCTCCATGGCTACTAACCGGCGAGGGCCTTCAGACAGACAAATGGATAGTAATGTGGCAACCATAGCCTTATAGCACACGTACAAACCTCAGGGAGGTTACTGAAATAACCTTCTAATGGGTCTTCCTGCTTGACCCCTCTCCTTATAGTCCTTTTACAAACACAGCAGCCAGAAGGATTCATCCTTTTAAGTCATAAACCAAACCTTACCATGGTTCCCACTTTACTCAGAGTAGAAGCTAAAGTCCTTCCAGTGACTTCTGAGGGCTTTCTGGTGCAGTTTCTGCTCTGAGCTCATGCCCCGCAGCTGTTCCTCCCTTGTCCCTCTGCTCCAGCCTCTGGCCTCCTTTCTGTCCACACACACAAGGCCGCCCCACCTCAGAGGCTGTGTGGTGGCTTTACTGTCTGCAATATTCTTCCCCCCAGTATTTGCATGGTTAACTTCCTCACTCCAAGTCTTGGGTCAGTTGTCAGCTTCAAGAGGAGACCTGTCCTGACTGTGAAAATTGAAACCTGCCCCTTCGTCATTTTTCTCTACTTTTTCATTTCTCTATAGCACTTATCACCTTCAATGTAACATTCAAATTACTTATCCAGTATGTTTGTTACCCTCTCCCCCTTCTAGAATGTATGGTCAGGATCTTTATCCACTTTTTCCTGTTTTCTTTATATCCCAACCACCTAGAACTGCAGAATTTGGGAGCCCCACATTCCAGCCTCAGCTCTGGCATCCAACAGCATGTCACCCTGTCTGTGTCTCTTGATCTTTCAGGGTTGGCATTTCCAGAATGGTGATAACTTCTCATCCATCCCGTTTCACAGAACTTCTGGGGAGGCCAAATGAGATACGTGTTTGAAAATGCTCTGCAAAGTGCTAAGGAACAAATATAAGTGATCCTCACCTTCCTAGGGCACTTCTTTCCTGCTACTGGCCCCTTGGTCTCCAAGGACAGAATATCTGGTTTGGAGACTCTAAGTTCAGGCTATGCACTGCAGAAGTGACTTTATTCCTGAGGAACTTGTTTCAAAAGTAGTTTGAACTGGACATGGTGGCATGCACCTATAATCCCAGTACTTTGGAAGGCTGAGGCAGGAGGATCACTGGAGCCCAGTTCGAGGTTGCAGTGAGCTAAGATCATGCCACTGTACTCCAGCCTGGGCAATAGAGCAAGAATCTGTCTCTCTTAAAAAATAAAAATGTAGCTGGGCTCAGTGGCTCAGCCTGTAATCCCGCACCTTTGGGAGGCTGAGGTGAGTGGATTGCCTAAGCCCGCAGGTTCGAGACCTGCCTGGGCAGCGAGACCTCATCTCTACTAATAAATCAGAAAAAATCAGCCGGGCTTGGTAGCGCATGCCTGTAATTCCGGCTACTTGGAAGGCTGAGGCGGAAGGATCGCCGGAACCCAGCAGGTCGAGGATGCAGTGGCCGGGAGCGGCCACTGCACTCCAGTCTGGGTGACAGTGAGACTCCAACTCAAAAAATAAAAAATAAAATATAAAATAAATAAAATAAAAAATAAAAAAATAAAAATGTGCAGGGCACAGTGACTCACGCCTGTAATCCCAGCACTTTGGGAGACAGAGGCAAGAGGATTGCCTGAGTCCAGAGGTTCGAGACCAGCCTGGGTAACATGGCGAGACCACATCTCTACAATAAATCAAAAAATTAGCTGGGTAGTTCCAGCTACTTGGAAGGCTGAAGTGGAAGGATCACCTGAGCCCAGCAGGTCGAGGGTGTGGTAGCCGTGAGCGTGCCACTGTACTCCAGCCTGGGCGACAAAGTTAAGACTCTGATATTAAAAAAAAATGTTTGGAGGAGGAAACTGGGATGCTGTGTTTGTGTTGACGAGCTGTGTCTGAAGATGGGCCAAATAAGAAGGTCAAAGATGGTGGATATTTCCGCCCTAAGCAGATACCCAGAGCCATGCTGGAGTGGGTCTATGGTCTTACAGCGAAAAGGATATCTGTAAATAGTTCTCTATGTTTAAAGAAAGACCATCAGTTTTTTTTACTAAGAATCCCGAAATTTGCCACGGTTGATTTGCAAGTGTGGACACAGGAGTTCACCAGTCCCGCAGGCTCACCCTGCCCCCGCCCCCCCCCCTCTGTATCCGCCTTAGTTGCTCAGCAGCAGAGATGAGCTGGCTCCCAGGGCTCAGGAATTTCAGCTTCAGAGGTGCTGGGTGACTTGAACACAGCAGGCTGGAGAAATTTCCACGATGCCAGCTGGGTCACTGTGCTATAGTGCCTAACCCATGCAGGAAGCAGCAAGCTCTACCCAGACCACTGGGCAAGGAGCGGGGTGCTTTTTGAAGCAAATCCCCTCTCTGCTCCTAGGGTAGGAGCACTTTCCAGCAAGCTCCTCTCTCCAGAGGTGAAACCCAAGAAGTCACTGTGGCAGGGTCCTTGTTTACCAACTCTTTCACTGGATATACACATGCACACACATTAGAGGCTCAGATGGAAAAGCTTACTAGCAGCAGCGTGAGGAATCTAACCTTCAAACGTTTATTCTGCTGGTTCAAAATACCTGCTCAAATTTCAGTTCAGTAAGTGTGTGCCACAGTGAGTCAGACTTCAGTGACTTTTGGAGTGCCCACACTAGTGGGAAAAAGAGGCTAATGCTTGAGATTCAGGCGGCCTGTCAGCAGTGTCCCAGAAAACTCCACAGTGCTTTGATCTTATTCGATGTTGGGGTGCATTTTAGTAACAGATGGCAGCAAAGAGGGTCTATAAGAAGAAATTTGAGAGTGCTTGAATTGAAGCCTAGCAGTCATTTCTAGAATTCCATTCTTCACAGGACAGTTGTCCTCACTTTCCCTCAGCTTGAGGCCTCCTTCCTGATATAAAAAGTAATAAAGCGCAATCAAAGAAATTCTCCAAGAAACAAATACTTGGCCCAGTAAGAAGGCTGCTAAGGCTTAAAATTAGAATCTTAAGCAGATCCTTTAGAGCAGGGGTCCCCAGTTCCTGGGCCACAGACTGGTGCCAGTCCATGGCCTATTAAGGAACTGGGTCACACAGCAGGAGGTAAGTGGTAGGTGAGTGAGCAAAGCTCCATCTGTATTTACAGCCTCTCCCAGGTGCTTGCATTACCACCTGAGCTCTGCCTCCTGTCAGATCAGTGTGGGCGTTAGATTCTCATAGGAGTGCAAACCCTATTATGAATTGCACATGTTCCTTATGAGAATCTAATGCCTGGTGATCTGAGGTAGAGCTGAGGCAGTCATGCTAGCGCTGGGAAGAGACTGCCAATACAGATTAACATTAGCAGTGAGGTTTTACTGCATATTCTCCCCACTCCAGTCTGTGGAAAAACTGTCTTTCACAAAACCAGTCCCTGATGCCAAAAAGGATGGGGACCACTGCTATAGGAAGCTTTGGTTAAGCAGGTGAAATGAAGGCTACTGTCCCTACACAGGATAGAGAATACATAGCAAGGAAGCCAAACTGGGCAGTCTATGCCACCACCTTGGCCTCCTAAGGTCAAGGATCAGAAACCTAGGGGTTCAGGTCCTGCCCTACCTCAAGGTAATCATGCTCAAGATAGACGGAGGACGTATTGCTTCCCTCAAGACAATTACCTAGAACTGTAACACTCGATTCTTAGATTGAGAAGGATCTTAAAGGTCCCTCCATCCTTTTGCTCACATGGATTCAGTCATCCTCAAATCCCACATATCTAGATGGCATTTGAGGATGGCAATAGGATCTCATTTTAACACAGCCTGGGAGCTCTGAGATGGAGAGGAGGATCTCACTCAAGTATAACCACAGGCGCACTGTCCGAGACTTTTAGTGACGATGGGAAGCTGTGATACAGCGGGTGGTCATGCTAGACCTGACCCTGCCAGCTTCCACCTTATTGAGGGCTGTGCATGTGTGTTGGCTTCCTTGCTGGCCTCCCTAAATGGGAAGATGGAGAATGAGGGTAGTCGAATGGGGTGCAGCACCCTGTAGGGAAAGATGCCTGAGTTCCAGCTCCAGTTCACTGGCTGTGCCAAGTCACTTCTCTTCTCTGGGTCTTCGTTTTCCCGTCCCTCCCTCATATCAACGTCTGACCCTCTGTAAGCACGACAGGGAGTGCAATTTGCTCCAAATCACTGCTGCAGAAAGGGTACCCCATAAGTGCTCAGCACTTACACACATGCTTTCATTAACTTCCCGTGACAGTGTTGCCGATGGAGGGAACTCCAAAACTAAAGCTGCAGGGGTTTTGTTTCCAACCCTATGTTCCAGCTTTGCCTATAAGAGGCTGTGGAGGGGTTTAGAAGGAAGGGCCTTGCAGTCATTTCTGGAACTCCATTCTATCAGGTTAGAAGGACCCCACTACCAAGTGCAAGGAAATTTTAGAAATCATACTGAGTGAGGTGGAAGAAGGCCTTTTTCTTAACGATGTTCTTTTCTTACTCTAAAAAGAATACCTTTTAGCATACTGAAACATTCAAAATCCTACTCAAAACTCAGTCTTCTTATTACCAAACTTAAACTTCATCTAAAACGTGCTGTTCCCGAAGTGTCACTCCTGACACTTAGTGAGATACCCTGTCATTAAGTCAACAGACTTGAAAGATGTGGGGGTTTTCAGTGTATAAAGAAATAATGCTGTGGATCATAACATAGTTTCATCTCTCCTTCTCAAAAGCACTTTGCTGATAATCACATTAATCCTTATAATTTCCATGACAATAGACTCAGATCAGCGTTTTGTGAGCAGGGGTGGGTAGGTGGGGCGAACTCTCCTTGGGATCGTGGGAAAGAGAGTGACTGTAGCGTTGTGAGGCAGGAGCTGGCTGGGGACAGCAGCGACTCTGAGACTCTTGAAAGGGCTGCCTTGCCGCCTTTCAATTTGGCCCACCTCTCCTGGCTCGCCCCCTTCTCTTCCTCGAATAGGTGTTGTCATGTCAAGAAGAGGAACAGTAAGCTTTTGGAGGAATTTACCACGGGACATAGAGCATAGACAGTGACTGAAGCCCAAGAATGTGGCAGAGAATCAAGAAATAAGAAGCCTGCAGATTATAAAGCAAGCAGACTCGCTGAACAAAGACACAGACACAGGCTAACGCATGGAGACCAGGGAGACTGGCGTCATCTCAGTGATGCTGCTGGATGCCACCTTGGGGGTCCTCAGGCCTGGTTTAATGAGCAGGACTTCTAAAGTCTCTCACTGAATTTTAGTCACATTCCTTATTTTTTTAATCAAGTTTGATCACCCTCCTTATTCCTTGCATCATCTCTAAATGACTCTTTGTAATTAAATACACACACACAAAATCTTTCCTCAGAGGATACCTGGGTACCAGTAAGACTGTTCAGAATATTTCAGATTCCTGTTACTTCAACCAAAGAAGGTCTAATGACTTCCTGGGCTTGGGCAGCATATTTGGAAAAAGAATAGCAACTATTCTACAAGGATCCAGGCTCTCTTAGAGACAAATGTTCAGTTTGGAAGGTAAGGGTGTGGGTTTTGTTTGGGGGTTTTGTTTGTCTGTTTGAGATGGACACAGAGAACAGCATCAGAGTGTCCCCCTTCAAGAAAGAGGGCAGGTCTGTTTGCTGCCCAGGATGGTGAAGATGGCCAGGTTTGCGGCAGACCCTTTATAAGATGCAGTCTCCCAAGCTTGGAGTTTCTCAGCTGTGACACGAACCCACTGCCTGCATAACTACACGTCGCCTTCACGGAACCTGGCAGACTAGAACAGACAGAAGACAAGCGGGTCATCCTGTTGGCTATTCCTCTACCTGGGAATCCCCCACCTCCTTCCTGTGCCCAGGGCACTAGCAGGTTAACTTGTTAGCTTGCTCAGGAAAATTTCAGACCCTCCATCATGGTTGACACCAACCATGGAAGAAATTTCCATTTTGTAGAGTTAAAGAATGTCTGTGTCCTGACGCTTACATCTCTCAAGTACACAATCTAATGCAATTCTAGCACAATAAATAAGTATGGTTGTCTTCTGGAGTTTGTTGCAAAGAGATGTTTTCAGTCACAAAACCTACAAGCAAATTCAATGTATTAAAGGACATGTGCAAGAAAGACAAAGGTTAGGAAGGAATACAAAGATTAAAGGCGAAGAAGGTAAGCCTAGAAGGTGCAGACAGCAGTAAATTACAAAGTGTTTCTTTAATCTTGAAAGAAACTAAACACAAACTAAACCATTCTTTGTTAAAGAAAATTATAACCCTAACGCCCTCTACCGGAACAAGGCAGGAAAACAGAGCAGCAGCTCGAGGTTACTCTTTATGGAATCTGTTCATGCCTAAGTCGTGTCCAACTACTGCCATCATCCAGATTTTCAAGTGTAAACCTCAGGTGTTCCGATAGGTAAGAGGGACACAGTTCCTTCCGTGTACTCTGGCTGATAGGCGAATACTGAACAAGCTAGTGCTGAAAAGAGAGTGGCCAGTCCTTTCCCTGCTCACCTTTGATTTGTAGCAGCCACTGATTGCCAGGACCACTAACAGACTGTCATCGCCTTTGCCCAAATTCCTAGCACACCAGCCCCAGCATTTCTGCCCCACCTCACCTGTGCTACTCACATTTCATAGACAACAGTTGTTTGGAACTCTCCTCTACTCAGCACCACACCAAAAAAGTATCACTTTGCTCTTGGGGACTACAGTAGGGCTGGAGAGAGGAAAAGCCCACCCTTCAGCTCCAGAGTGTATCACTTTATGATCTCCAGGGGTGAATGCCAAAGGCCCAAACCTTCAGCCCAGCTTAAATGTCACCCTCTCAGTACCACAAAGCAGTGATGCCCAAATGTCATGGTCGTGCACCCAAATAAGAAAAAATATATACTGCACCAATAAATGTAGTTATTTATTTATAAATTATATAAGTGTACAATTGTACAATATATTATGTACATTATAAAACACACAAAAATAGAAATTTAAAAGGATGAGATTAAATACAAATAATCACTTTCACACTCTCAATGGATCGATCAATTCCATACCCCTGGGATGTATACATCCCTACCTGAAACAGCCCTAAAGCATGTCAATGATTGTTGTTATTTGGGTTTTTAGCTCAGGTTACAGAAAAATGTACAAGATCACACTTTTAAGTTTTGCAAAATAGCCCTAGCATCAAGTTTAAACAGATGAAGATGCTTGGTGCTAACATCTTGAGACATACTTGGACTAATCACTACAAGCTGATGAAATGTTATGGTATGGTTCACTGATAGTTATTCCACTTTAAGGCAGACTACAGAGGGAATTTTATGAGTTGCATCAGAATATTTGGGGGGGGAGGCTTTTAAAAAAAATCTAAAATAAAAAAATGAAGATTTGCCTATTTTTTTTTAAAAAGGCAACAAATTAAATAGCTAGTTCCTAAAAGAATAATTCCTCTGCCTACAGTGGAAAGATTTAAGAAAAAACTGGCATTCCAAAAAATGGCCAAGGTAAATGGATTAAAGTGGATTGCCACTTATCTACCAGCAAGTTCTTAAAGCACATTTTTTTAACCTTGATACCTCCTGTAATTAATCACATAAAAACAGAGTAAATTTGATGAATGACAAACACCCGCCCAAAAATCATTTCAGTGCTGAATTAGATTTAAAATAAGAATTGTTATAATGAACACTCCAATAGATGGTCTGAATTGGCTGAAGCAAGTAGTTGAATAACCTTGTGGTCAATAACGCACCCAGAGACCCTCATGAGTCCCTCTCTCCCGATTTCTCCTTCAGTTTCTTGACCTCCAAGCCCCATCGGCTTCTACCAGGGCAGGGCCTGGGCTTTCCACTATATGGTGGAACTACCAGGACAGCTGGACAGGCCCAGCCCTCTCCACCCCCAGGGCAAGCCTGGAGAAGCAAAGTACACAGTTCCGCTCTTCACAAAGAAGACATATTCATAAAAATTTAAAAGGAGGCCGGGCTCGGTGGCTCAGTCTGTAATCCCAGTGCTTTGGGAGGCCGAGGTGAGTGGACTGCCTGAGCCCATGGGCTCGAGACCCGCCCGGGCAACTTGGCGAGACCTCATCTCTACAATAAATCAAAAATTAGCCGGGTGGTAGCGCACGCCTGTAGTTCCGGCTACTTGGAAGGCTGAGGCGGAAGGATCATGGAGCCCAGCAGGTCGAGGCTGCAGTGGCTGGAAGCGTGCCACTGCACTACAGTCTGGGTGATGGAGTGAGACTCCAACTCAAAAAAACAAAAAAACCCAAAAATTTAAAAGGAGATGAACATCCGAATGGCTTTCAGATTGAGATGTCCACAAGGAAAATACATCAGGGCCTCAAGCTTTATAATGCTGAAATTCACAATAACAAAATCTCCTCATGGAAGGCTATATTTTGTTTTAATCAATTTAGAGATAAAAATCTTATTCAACTTAAGTAACTTCATTTCATAAATAACCAATATCATTTTGTATATACACACTGTCTACTCAACTGCTGACAAAACGTCCCTGTTTCTTGATAGGAAGATTATGGAAACTCCACTTAAATTTCCATTAGACTAAACGCAAAGTAGGTTAAATTATCTCATCACAAAGGGAGAAAGAAGGGATGTGGAGTTCAGCAACTTGCTGGAGAAAGAGAACCATGAACCAGAGGCCCAGTTCTTTCACTGTTGCAGTATGTAACAAGGTTACCGCAAGTGTTCATCAGGGAACATCTATTTTATTTGGTTGTTAAGCATATACACATCACACCAAGGGCAAAGGAAAACAGAATGGTGGCGTTTTCTAATGCTGAGGTGACACTGTTTTTTAAGCACTGTGGTGAGTTACTAGGTTGTGATATCATCCTTTCCAGAGTCTTAAGACCAGAAAGAAGCCAGTTACCCAAATGAACTTACAAAGCCTCTTTAAGGCAAATAGCCACTACAAAAGACACTTTTCTTGAAAAGTGCCTTTCAAGAACACTAGGAAATGTGTATACTATTTACATTGTTGTGTCTCCTTGCCCACTTTCCCTGACTGAAGGCCACACAAAAGTTTTCTCTAATCTCTCCTCTCACTTGACACCAGCTGGCTCACCCCCTGCCACACACTTAGGTGATCTGTAGCCACCTCAGACTCTGGTGCTTCGCAGCAAACCCTGGTTTGAAAATTAAACCTGTCCTCTTACTTATAAAATGAAACAAATCCCCAGTGGCACAGGCTCCTGCTTGCCAAGGGTCTCACTAAACTGGCAACCAAGGTTCCAGAGAAATAAGTCTGCTCTGATCATCTGATAGGAAATACTACATCCAAAATTTAGAACCTACCCCAAATTCACGTTTTTGTTCATTTTCAAATTTTATTTCCAATTACTGCAGTAACAAAGTACCAGTGGTAAATCTGGACTGAAATTGGCAACCTTTTAAGGAAACAAAGTCACAAATTAATACTCCAACAGTACTTTGGCCTACAGAGATGCTGATAGGAAAGGACAATGACAATCATTCCTCGAATTCTACAGAATTATGCTTCCTCTATATCTAGTCATAAAGGTATTCCCCTTACCTCAATGATTCATCCTGTACACATTTCTACTCTGTACAAGCACTATCATTCCAGTTGTACATATGAGGGGGAATCCTCTCACTCCTGGGTTTTTCTATGGCATCAAGAAACAATAGTCACTTCAGCAGTAATGTACAATATTATCAAATTTTAGTTGAAAAATAAAAGAATGGATTGCCCTACTTATGTTCCTTCTCTGGTAGTAAAAACACACACACCACTGAAAATGTAGAACGAGTCAAACTTCTATTTTATTGACAGGAGTCCAAAATGAATACAAAAAAACCTCCTTTGCATGTTATACTTACTTTCCTTAAAAGGTTTCTGACAAAGTCAGGTAGATTAAGAGCTAAGAATGTAGTTCAGCTTTTATAGTGAAACTTTTGAAAAAGCTTTAATACATAAGCCACCAACATCAGAGAACATATGGTCCCACCATCACTTTTAGACCTACAGTTCATTAAAAGAATTAGATCCTGCATTGATCGCTTTAAAATGTTTTAAGTCACTAAAAGCCATTTTTATAATCTGTCTGGTAACACTGGGCAATTAAAAAAAAGGAAAATTCTGAAATGTAGCCCTCTATACCATGTGGAATGTGAGAAAATGCCAACTTATGACCACGGTAGGTAAAAATAAAAGGTTTAAATCTATGACTGAAGCCGTGATGGTCTTACATCTCTGAAAAATGTCGATAAATGAGTAACAGAGCTTATCAAGAGAGTATAAACTTGACCAAATATTTACCTAAAACATATTTGCAGTGTTTATCACTTTAACATTTACTAAAACTAAAGCTGAACAAAGAAAAGTCGCTCATTTATAAATTGTTTTTCATGTACTTTTACTGGGACCATAAATTGATCAGATAATACATAGCCCACACTTCTGGACAGTTATAATAACAAAGGATTTATTATCATTTGCAGATGAAACAAATGCACCATCCCATACTTGAAAGGCTTCAATAAGCCTTAAGCGTTCTTCAGATTGTACCAAGGCACCGCCACTGCCTAGTTGTATTATGCACCCATTTCTAGAGTAAAGAAACTAACACCTCCCTCAACATCAGTTCTGTACTGTCTGTTTTATTATACACTTCCAGAACAGCAAAAATTTGCAAATATATGCCAACACCATGGTCCGTTTATAGTACTGCTTAGTCATCATCTTCCTCTTCCTCCTCTTCTTCTTCAAAGCTGTCTTCAAATCCCTCACTGTCCTCCTGGTCTTCATCGCCTTCTATTGCTGTATCCCACTGTGGGTGATTTTCTGGCACAGGCTTAGCCTCATGAACCTCCAACTAAAAAGAGGAATTAAATGTAGACATCAGAAATTTTGGGAGAAATAAGAGAAGAAATATCTGGTAAACAAAAGGTTTTCTTTGATCACACCATCATAAATAAATACATTCTTATGGACGCAACTCTAAATTTACCACATTCATTTCGAATAGACACTTCATCCCAGAAATAAAACAAGTAAATCTACTAACATGTAAATTTAGCTAAATTTCTAATACAGTTTCATATTTTGATTTTATATAAGCTGTACTACTTATGAATGTATTTCTGTGGCACAAAGAATTCATAATTGTGATTCTTTTTTCTTTTTCTTTTTTTTGAGTTGGAGTCTCACTCTGTCGCCCAGACTGGAGTGCAGTGGCCGCTCCCGGCCACTGCAGCCTCGACCTGCTGGGCTCCGGCGATCCTTCCACCTCAGCCTTCCAAGTAGCCGGAACTACAGGTGTGCGCTGCCACACCCAGCTGATTTTTTGATTTATTGTAGAGATGAGGTCTTGCTGCCTAGGCGGGTCTCAAACCCGCGGGCTCAGTCAATCCACTCACCTCAGCCTCCCAAAGGTGCGGGATTACAGGCTGAGCCACTGAGCCTGGCTCATAATTGTGATTCTTGAGCAAGAACACTCAGTGAGATCGTAACGGAAGTCTTCTACTGAAGGAATAAAAACTCCAGAGATATCTTACATCCTCCAGACTTGTGAAATAAAATTCTATAGCCAAGAAAAGAATGTGAAACCGGCATGGACAAAGAGAGGCTTGCCTTTTTTTTTTTACAATGCAACAAGACTTTTAGCACCATCTCTCTAATACAGCAGAATGCTTTTATAAAAAGCTCAAGTGCAACGTAAACAAAGATGGGAGTGTGCTTCATATGGCACTTACAAAAAGTATATGCTCTAAGATGATACAAAATTAGTTTCAGAAACTAATAAACATTTCAATAAAATATAAAGTAAAAATATATGTGCTCTTCTTCTTCTTTTTTTTTTTGAGTTGGAGTCTCACTCTGTCACCCAGACTGGAGTGCAATGGCACACTCCCAGTCACTGTAGCTTCGACCTGCTGGGCTCTAGTGATCCTTCTGCCTCAGCCTTCCAAGTAGCTAGAACTACAGGCGTGTGCTACCATGCCCAGCTAATTTTTTATTTATTGTAGAGATGAGGTCTTACCAAGTTGTCTGGGTGGGTCTCGAACCCGCAAGCTCAGGCAATCCACTCACCTCGGCCTCCCAAAGTGCTGGGATTACAGGCTGAGCCACTGAGCCCGGCCAATATATGTGCTCTTCTAAAGAAAGTAATCCATTTACTGAGGCCCTAATATAGTTACAGCATATTAAAATGTACCAAGAAAGTAATTTAAATTCAAGATTCCAAGTTGTTATACTGCTTAAAATCAAACTCAACAACTTAAGTTTATTACTGAAAGAGTAGTCTACCAAAGTGTATCAAAGGTAAAGTAGGAGATGACTTTTTTTCTTTCATTACTCTACATTTCAAAACTAGAAATACTTTCCAGGTATATTAAATGCTCACTCAAACAGAAAACCATGATTATTTATTGAAGTTACCATTCTTACCTTCAGTGGTTTAATCTGATCCAAACCCATATAAGAGTCTGATCTCAGAAATACAGTATACTGATAATTTCCAGGCTTGCCTGGTGCAGGGAACTTCAGTTCTACCTAGAAGATAAAACCAGCACTTAAAAATCTGTATTTTGAGGAGGAAACAACTCACTCCTAAAATTCCTATACCAGAGTATTTAATAGCCAAGTGTTTACTCATATTATACAGAAGTCCTAACAAACAGTAACAAAAAACATGTAATGTTTGTTACCACATATATACTACACACACAATAGGGTTAATATGTATCTCCACAGTTCAATTAAGCATATTTAAGCAACCAAATTCTATATTGATTATCATCTTGATAACTTAAAGAAATTAGGTAGGGTATAAAAGTATACATAAACAAAACAGGAGAGAATTCTTGCCAAATTTTCATACTTCTAGAATAAATGCTAAATGCCTTAAAAGGTCAGGAAGATATTTTCTTTCCCATCAAATCATAAACCAGCCCCTCCCCTGGCCTCCACCATGACCCCAACCCCACCTCACCTCCCCAGAACAAAACAAAGCAAAATCATAAACTGTTTGTTACAAACAGTAACAAACTCTTATACATTTCAAGTCCACTTGGACAAAGGAAGAATAAATTTTTTAAAATGGCATTTGAATACTCTAAAGTTTTCAAACAAAATTTATTCAGAAAGTAAATGAGAGAAAGCGAGAGTGAGACAGAGACTGAGAGAGCAAGAGAGCATGCGAGCAAGAGAGGAGATTCACCTCTCCAGGGTAGGAAAGGGGGCAAAATTCAGATTTTATAGCCAAGATTATCTACCAAAACATGCCAGAAAAAAAATTTTTGAAAAAAAATCACAAGGGAATAATCTTAGTTTACCCTTTCTAATGATAACACAAAACTAGAAACTGTAAAAGAAAACTTTCTAAATCACACCACAAAAAAGTTAAGAAAACAGATGAACAAATAGACATTTCTATTTCTGCTTTTTAAACAACCATAATAACAAAACAAACTGGGAAGAAATATTTGCAGACATATCATAAAGGGTGGATTTCTTAACATTAAAAAAAATCCCAAACCAATTTAAAAGACGCAACAAAAATGAACAATGGTCACAGACAGACAAACGTAAAAATATGACTCAAACGCACTGAAGGCATTCAGTTTCATCCTTAATAGAAATAGAAATGAAAACTACACTGAATACAATGAACACATTAAAACTGACTCGGATAAGAATCATCAATATATGCTAAAATGATTAGGTAAAACACTGTTGGCGAACAGGACATTCACACAGGGCCAAAACGCCACTCCACAGGCTGTGGGGAGAGAAAATATCTTTACAACAGAGAAAAGCCTTGGCTAAATGAGCGAGCTTAACATCAGCAACACAGGGCACGCTGATGTGACATACCCCTGGCGAGAAGCACTGCGACATTCATCACTAATGCAGTGGGTTTGCCAGATAAACTATTTAAGAGGAATAGGATGAGTGACAGTGAGACAAACTCACAGTGATAGTCTCCAAAACACCTTGCCTTTTCTGTTAAAAAAAGTCGAGAGCATGAATGAGTTAAAAAAGAAAAAGGGCCAGGCTCGGTGGCTCAGTCTGTAATCCCAGCACTTTGGGAGGCCGAGGCGAGCGTACTACCTGAGCCCACAGATTCAAGACCAGCCTGGGCAACCTGGCGAGACCTTGTCTCTACAATAAGTCAAAAATTCGCCGGGTGTGATAGCACACACCTGTAGTTCTGGCTACTTGGATGGCTGAGGCGGAAGGATCACCAGAGCCCAGCAGGTCGACACTGGGGTAGCCATGAGTGTATGTGCCACTGCACTCCAGTCTGGGCAAAGGAATGGGACTCCAACTCAAAAAAAAAGAAAAGAAAAAGGCCAGGTGCAGTGGCTCACGTCTGTAATCCCAGCACGTTGGGAGGCAGAAGCGAGGGGGTTGCCTGAGTCCAGGGGTTCGAGACCAGCCTGGGCAACACTGCAAGACTTTGTCTCTACAATAAATAAAAACATCAGCCAGGTGTGGTGGCGCACACCTGTAGTTCCTACTTGAAAGGCTGAGGCAGAAGGACACCTGAGCCCAGCAGGTCTCACTAAAAAAAAAAAAAGAAAAAGAAAAAGGATAATCTTCTTAGAAAATACTTTAAAATTTTTCTCCAAAGAGAGAATGAATGAATATCTAAGTATGCACATTGCTCCTCAGCGTGTCTGATGTTTCCAATTTCATTGCTTATTCAAGAGGTGCAAAACAGCGTCTCAGTGTTATTTTTCCCTTGGCCTTACATTTTATATAATTATATATATTTTAATAAGTTTAAAACCTGTAGAAATGTTGTAAGCACAATATCATGAAACCTCTATAGACCCTTAGCTGCATTTAGTAGGTGTTTACATTTTGTCTTTTTTATGTTTCTTCTGTTACTGTGTGTGTACACACAAAAAACACTTATATGTGTGTATTTCCTCTTTCTGAACCAATTGAGGTACTTGCAGACATTCTGATATGACAACCGTGAATACTTGACATGTACCTCATAAGAATAAGGGTCTTCTTCCTAGTCATACAATACTGCTTTTTTTTTTTTGAGTTGGAGTCTCACTCTGTCACCCAGGTTGGAGTGCAATGGCATGCTCACGGCCACTGCGGCTTCAACCTACTGGGTTCAGGTGATCCTTCCACCTCAGCATTCCAAATAGCATGCTGAAACTACATGCATGCGCCACCACACCCGGCTAATTTTTGAATTTACTGTAGAGATGAGGTCTTGCCAAGTTGCCCGGGCTGATCTCAAACCTGTGAGCTCAGGCAATCCTCTCACCTCGGCCCCCCAAAGTGCTGGGATTATAGGCATGAGCCACCGTGCCTGGCCTGGGTAGAAGGACACCTGAGCCCAGCAGGTATCTGACTCAAATAAAAAAAAAGAAAGAAAGAAAAAGGATAATCTTTTTAGAAAATATTTTTAAAAGAAATAGTATTCTGAACTAAAGTAGCATGACAATCAAATATAGTCTCAGTCTGTCGCCCAGGCAGACAGTGCAGTGCATGCTCACGGCCACCTCAGCATTGACCTGCTGGGCTCCAGAGATCCTTCCGCCTCAGCCTTCCAAGTAGCTGGAACTATAGGCGTGCACTACCATGCCTGGCTAATTTTTAATTTATTGTAGAGATGAGGCCTTGCCAAGTTGCCCGGGCTGTTCTTGATCCCCGGGTTAAGGCAATTCTGTCGCCTCCACCTCCCAAAGTGCTAGGATTACAGGCATGAGCCACCGCACATGGCAGTTCTTAAGATTTTTTTGAAAACCAAAAGATATATTAAGCACACATCCAATAAGAACAAAACTCATAAATTTCACTAAATTCTGTAGAGGAAGAGGAAAGGCATATGTCCTTAGACACTAATAGTAAAAGTTCACAAAAACAAGTTGAAGACAAGTTTTTAAAAGACTGACTATGATGCCTACCTTCGGCAAGTATTTATAAATTTCCAAAGAACTCACCCTCAAAGACATCAGAAAACAATTATAAAATAGGTCACAACAAATAGAATACAATAAGCCAAATATAATAAACTGTTTTCTTAAAAAATGATTTTATGAAGCAGCATAATGTAAGATGCCATATATTGTTAAAAAGTGAAATAGGCCAGGCAAAGTGGCTCATGCTTATGAACCCAGCACTTTGGGAGGCTGAAGGGGGATGAATGCTTGAGCCCAGGAGTTCAAGACCAGCCTAGGCAACATACCAAGACCTTGTCTCTGTACAAAAATCAAAAAAACTTAGCTGAGCATGGTGGCACATGCCCGTAGTTCCAGGTACTCAGGAGGCTGCGGTGGGAGAATTGCCTGAGCCTGGGAGGTCAAGGCTGCAGTGAGCTGTGATCGTGCCACTACATTCCAGCCAGGGCGACAGAGTGAGACCCTGACACAAAAAGCGAACAAAAACTGGAACAATGTTGCATAATTACCTCTTCTGTATCTTTTAGTGTACACACATGGTATGGCATAGATATTAATGTCTGCTCCTTTCTATCTGCAATATAAAGCCACCACCATTCTTGTTTTTCCTGGAAAGAAAAAAAAAGAGCATAAATAATCATAAAGAACTGGAGAAACACAATTTTGGCCTAAATTATTTTAGAGACACTATCCTTGTTTTGTTCATTGCTACACCTTCAGCACTGACAATGTGCCTGGCACAATATAAGTGTTAATTACACTGCTATAAAAGAGCATCTCAGATTCTAAGAGCCTAGTTATACCTTTCACTACATATTATTTTAATAAGTGTGGCATTTCTAGTTGAACTCCAAGAAGATTAGGAACAGAAGAGCCAGGTAAAGAAACTGTCACCAGAATGCACACAATGACAGCAGGAAGAAATGACAGAACAAGAGACAGAAAATCTTCTTTTTTAATTTAGAAGGCTAAACAGTCTGAAGTATGCACAGCAACCACTGCTGGATTACAGCACACATCAGCAACTATTCGGTCATCTGTTTAGTAGCACTTGTTTAAGAGTTGGATAGAGAGGATAATCTTTCGACCGAAACCGGCTTAAAGATAAATGTTTTGCAGCTTAAAATAAACTCTAGGATGTTCTAAATATTCATTTAGGTGCAGTGGCTCTCGTCTGTAATCTCAGCACTTTGGGAGGCCAAGATCAGCGGACTGCTTGAGCTAAGGAGTTAGAGACCAGAGCTGGGCAACATAACAAAATCTCATTTCTACAAAAAAATTTTTTTAATTAGCCAGGCGTGCTGACGCACATCTGTAGTCCCAGCCATTCAGGTGGAAGGATCACCTGAACCTGGGAGACCGAAGCTGCTGTAAGCCATGATCATGCCATTGCACTTCAGCCTGGGTGACAGTGAGACCCAGACTCAAAAGAAACAAAAACAAAAAAAATATTTAACTAAAATACTACTAGACTAGTCTAAACTCTCAACTGTCCAAAATGGTTAAAAAAATAATTTTATTGAAAGTTTGAGAAAATGTTTTTAAACTAAAACTGCTGCTCTATTTTATTTTAAGGATAACATTAAAATGTGGCTTATTATCTTTCTAATAATACCACTCTGAATTCAATTAAAAACTTGTCTGTTTAAATACCTTAGGCTACAAAGCACTGCAACATTAATAAGCCTAATAAATAAATAAATCACAAGTGCATGATGATGTGAGCAGTACCTCACAAGAAAATTAAATTCTGCTTAAACCAAGGGCCAGACATGCCTGTAATCCCAGCGCTTTGGGAGACCAAGCAGGAAGATCACTTGAGGTTAGGAATTCAAGACTAACCTGAACAACACAGTGAGACACTGTCTCCAATTAAAAAATAAATAAATAAAAATAACAAGGGTTAGGACTAACACAGTAAGCTTACTTGTACAGATAATGTTTGTCTTTGTGCGTTTTGCATACACACAGTGTCTACAAACATAATGGACTCAAAGCCAGATAGTATTAATGCCTGGGCCCTGTGGGCCATACAGAGTTTCTCTTGCAGCTACTGAAATCTGTCCTTGAGGCATGAAAACAATTAGTGTGGTTCTAATAAAACTTTGTTGAAAACAATGCCTAATTTACAAGAACAGGCAGGGAGTCAGATTTGACCTGCAGGTTGTAGTTTGACAATATCTGCTTTAAAACCACAAAGACCTACCTTATGCACCTCCTTAAAATCTCTTTTCTTTTGTTATACAATCAATGTCCATCTCTGGGCCATGTTATCAAGATGAACTGAGATAATACTACTAAAACATGTTAGAATGCCTAGCATGTAGAGTGCAATAAATGACAGTTAGGATTAATAGTGAAATGAGGTACAACACCTCTTTTAGTTAAGTGATTTCGGCATTTGTCAGAACAACATTACCACAACACGTAGGTAGTAAAAGCAGCATAGAAATATGTTCAAGAACATGTGTTTCTTCTTCATCTCCGCCACTGAGAAAATGCCTTCCCCTCTATTCTCCCAGGTTGTTTCATTAAAATTAGATTTCTGTGCCTAAACTCTTTGATGCACATGTTAAAAGTGAGACAGATGTCCTGTGAGTTATCTGCGCTTTAAATAAAATGTTTTTCTGTTGCGTGAAATTCCCAACCATCTTAACATTATACAATGAGTTCCAATGACATGAAAGTCAGTTATTACTAAGTGGATAGTTTGGTAGTTCGATCACTTAGGAAAGGTACATGAAAGGTAAACAGAGATTAGGAGAATCCTAAATAAATTATATCTAATACATGACAGGTTGAGATGTTTACCATGCAGATGCAGATAAAATCTGAAAAAGGCATTTCACTGATAAAATGTTCTAAGGGAGTGAATGAATGTTTCACTTATTAGCCAAGGTGTGGTCTAAAACGAAACAGTCTGCTATGTACAAACTATGCAGCTTCCAACACCCCGTGGCACTTTTTAAACCAACCAAGGAGTGGAACGTATTTGCATGCTTTCAGGATGCTTGCTGTTGGCAGGCTACCTCTGCAATGGGCAAAATGCCCCTGACAGATGGGCTAAAGTCCAGGTCATGCCAGAAGATCAGCACGTGTGTGAAGGCGAAACCCTGGGCTGACTTATCTTCAAGTCAAAACAGCCTGTGCAGAGAACTCATTTATTACGGAAGAGCCAAATTATTTAGGAATTTGCCTTAAGCAGTCTCCAGCAACTCTGGATTGACATTCTTGAACATAAAGCAGATTTACATATGAAATCACCTGCCAAACACAGGTGGTGAGCAGAAGGTTCTGCAGCAAAGCTGTCAGGCAGTCTGTGGACTAGTTGCCCTGAACCAAGGGGAACCAGCTCTTGACCTCTGCTCCACACAGTCACACTAAATGCAAAATGTCAAGGGAATCTCTCAACACAAGCTACCAAGGAGCTCAGGAGTTGACCAGGCCGCAACCACAAAGAAAGCAAGACACAGGGAAAACAGCACTGTAAGGGACTATGCCGAGCCTGGGGCTCAGGCATGCCTAGCTCTTAACTGAACTGTGGAACACCTGGTTCCACAGCCACGGGTCCACCCACTCCTACAGACCAGGACAAGAGCAAGTCAAGAGGCTCCATGTGGCCAGTAAAGGATGGGGGGGGGTGTGAAGATTTTTAAAATTATATTTAAAGCTCAGCAGGGGTAAGAGATTCACAAATAGTTTTTTTGTTGTTGTTGTTATGAAGCCTTCTTCAGACTTCTGTAGGGTTTTTAAAATTATTATTATAAAGATGTGGGGTACAATTAGTTAAGTAGTCAAAGACAAGATAAGCATTTGTCTAAGGAAGCACTGCTAAGGACAACACCGAGTTGTCTGGGGACAGAAAAGACAGAAGCATAGGAAGCCACAGAAATACCTAAAAAACTAGCAATTCCCCTTTTAAACAACATATTCACTGAGTGTCATTCATATTATAATATATCCTTTAAAATACAGCCTCTCAAGAACAGACCACACTTAGCATACACTGGAGCTAGTCTACACCACAGGAAAATTAGTCAACTGACAAACACCTGAGGAGAAAACGACTGAAGAAACCCAGGAGCCTGTGTACAACTCACCTCAGGAAAATAAAGACTATACACAGGGTGTGTTATCTTTGATTTGGTTTCCAACAGAGCTCGCTCCTTTCGCTGTATACTTTGTTGCAATTCTTGCCATTCCTAGTAAATAAAAAATTAAAATATTTGAAATCTAGTATGTTTCTGATCATTTTGAGGAGACTGCAGCTACTATTCCTGACAACGCTAATTAACTACTTAGGGTTAGAACAAATTCAGTCCCACAAACTTACAATGCCTTTTTTTTGAGATGAGGTCTCACCCTGTCACCCCAATTGGAGTGCAGTGGCATGATCATGAGGATCATGGCTCACCACAGCCTCAACCTCCTGGGCTCAGGCAATCCTTCCACTTCAGCCCCACCAAATAGCCATCATGTACAGCTAATTTTTTAATTTTTTCTCGAGACAAGGTTTTGCTGTGTTGCCCAGGCTGTTCTCAAACTCCTGGGCTCATGCAATCCGCACGCCTCAGCCTCCCAAGTGCTGGAATTACACAACACCTATTTTTATGTATCAAATCTAACCCCTGTAGTATGAACATACACACACAGCTGGCTACGATCTCACCCTGGCCTGTCTCCTTGGGTTTTTTATTCTAGTCATTTCAAATCACCTACACTTCTCTGAACGTACAAACTAGTTCACTCCTCCTCAACCCTGTTTGGGTTTTTGCTTCTCCCTTTCTCTGCCTACCCATTATTCTTTCAGGATCAGCTCAAGTCTAACGTATGAACTCCTGAGCAAAGCATCCCCCAAATTTCCTTCTACCTCAGGACTGAAGTGATGACCACCACCTCCTCATACACCTTGAGTACAATGTATAGAATCTTGTGTGTACTGGAATACCTATTTACAAATCTGCCTGCCCCACTAACTTACATGTTATTTAAGAGCAGAAACTGTTTCAAATTTGGCTTTGTATTACTTTCTCTAAGACAGCCTTAGGATGTGACAGATAATGAATAATTATTTGTTGATTTAATGAATGTATTTTTGGTCATATGAAGAGACTTAGCATATCAAAATCCTAAGAGTCACTTCTACTAACCCAAATATACTCAGAATACGATAATTCCTTCTCAAGTGAGGTTGGGGAAATAATATCTTTGATGGATTTTAGTTTCCTGGCAATCAATTTAATTCTCCAAGTACAAAATCAGCTAAGACCATTAACAGTCACCCTTATGTGTTTCCCCATTCCCAAGGACAGTGCGGGGCTGCCTCACATTTTCATCCTTTGCTCTCTACCTCTTCCTCTTTTTGGTCCCTCTTCTTGCCCAGAGGCTACTGGGGTGATCCCTTTCTCTCTGCCATGCCATAAGGGTTACTTTTAGATCAGTGGCCCATCAAAAAGAACAACACTAACAAAAATAAAGAAAACAGCAGATCGGTTTACAGTACACTTGTAGTGAGCAACTACAAACCACATTTTCTTGATAACCTTCCCATAAATCATGTACAACTTAGTGTCATGAGATTTTTTTTCTATTCTCTCACCATACTAATACATTCCTTAAAGATGCCCCATCTCTAATACAACAGAGGGTGCCCAAAAAATGTATTTACATCGTAAGAAAGGAAAAAACGGTATTAAATTGTAATACTCAATAAGCTGAATGAATGCCAGTCACGTTTGACTTCTGCAATTACAAGAGGTGCTCAAAGTAGTTACCATCAGCATCCAGACACTTCTGATTACAGCGAATATCTCTTAACATCCCATGAAACAAGATGGCCTTCTATAAATGATAACTTTTTCCTTACCCAGCCTCTTGACATCAGGGTCCAGTGTACTAGTTCTTTACTGTAAATATTCCCTAAAACCTGTGAGAAAGCCCTCCGAGCACCTGCTACTTGTTTTACAAACATCTTTCCTTACTCATATTTCCAGAGACATTCCCCACACTGAAATTCCCTAAAAAGATCAAACTGACTTCACCTCAAACCCAGGTTCTACTCAACCTATCAATTTAAGAAAACGGGGATTTCTAATCCTTGTTAGAAACAATTTTTCTTTTTAACTCTGACCGCCCTTCTCAAAAATGTTCTTACAAAGTAATAAAGTTATAAAATATACAGATATTGCTTAAGGCAAGTAAACAGACAGGAAGGCAAACAAATGAGCAATAACAACAAAACCCAAACCATCACCCAAGCTGTCATGCCCACAACGTAAGCCTAGAAGTCTTACTGCTTCATCATCTTTGTTTTGCTTTTCATCTTGCTCTCTATCAGAGTCTCTGTCACTACCATCATCTTTTTCACTCTGGGAATCTCTATTGGTTTCTTCTTCTTCAGAATCACTGCCTTTGTCAGAAACTTCTTCTTCCTCTTCTTTTACTGCAGTTTCCTAAAAGGAAAAGCAAACACAAAAGTTCTGAATATCTCCATGACTGCATACCAATCTGAGCCCCCGAAGCTACCTAATTATCAGCATAACTAAACTGGCTCAAGATTATAATTTCACTATGCATACAGAATTTTAGAAAATTATAAACATTTTTATTTATAAAGATGTAAGAGTCAGACTGAAAAACTTTATAACACAAGGCTTATTTGTCTACTGTTAGCTATTTTACTCCTCCTTCATAGTTTGCAAAATAAAAGTATTTATTTCTATTTAAAAAGTACACTACCACAATGGCTAATATGGTTCGGCTTTCAAAAATATCAATTATATAATATAGTTTATTTGAGGAGGGAAAATGGGCAGTTTATAGAAGAGTACTGCTTTGGAAATGTAGGATCACTTTCTTTAATTGACAGGGTATATTAAGGAAAGCCAACATCCCAAAGCAAAATTCTTACTAGTTCACTTCAAGAAGAAAAAGAATAGCAAATTAAATGGAAAACAGTAAAAGTAAGTAATAGACTAGAAATCAAGAAAAGAGGAAGCAGTTATACAAAAGAGAAACTCAAAACCAAAGTTGGCTCTTTCAAAAGATTAATAAAATTGATTAAACTCCTAGCAAGAATGCTCAATTTAAAAAAAAGAGAATATCTAGCTACTTGGAAGGCTGAGGCGGAAGGATCGCCGGAGCCCAGCAGGTCGAGGCTGCGGTGGCCGGGAGCGGCCACTGCACTCCAGTCTGGGTGATAGAGTGAGACTCCAACTCAAAAAAAAAAAAAGAATACAAATTACCAATAAAGTATTAGAAATAAAAGAGACCATATTAGATTCGACTGACATTAAAAGGAAATTATGAATAACTTTATGCCAAAGTTAATAACTTAGAGGAAATGGATAAACTCACTGAAAAACTAAAATCAACATTAAAAAAATACAGAATATATGTATATTAAAGAAACAAACTCCACAACGAAAATCCTTTTAAAGTTCCAGGCCCAGATGGTTTCCCTGGAGAATTCTTCCAAAGAAGAAAAACACAGGCCTGAGCTTACACAAACTCTTCCAGGCAAAAAAAGAGAATACTTCCTAATTTGCTTAAACCTAATAAGGATATTACAAAAATAGAGAATGACATGCCAATATTAAAAACAGATAATAAAAACAGATGCAAGATTCCAAAGGAAATATTATCAAATAGACATAAATATATTAAAAGGATACTAACTTATCACCAAATGAGATTTATTCCAGGAATGCAAGGATGGTCTTAAATTTTTAACTCTATCAGCATAATTCACCATATTGACAAAAAGGAGAAAAAATAAAATAATCATCTGCATGGATACAGAAAAAGCACTGAATAAAATTCAATACCTGCTCGTGATAAAAATTCTTAGTAAACTAGACACAGAAAGGAACTTCCTTAACCTGATACAGAATATCTACATAAACCCTACAACTAACATCATACTTAGTGGTAAAATATTGTTCACTTTCTTCCTAAGATCAAAGAGAAGACAAGAGTGTCCACCATCATCACTCCTAGTCAGTATTACACTGAAAGTTCTAACCAACAAAGTCTTTTATCACAGATGGCATGGTTGTGTATGTGGAAAATCTTTACTAAAATATCTACCAATGGTTAGAATTATTGTCAATCCGTTAAGATTCCTTGACACAAGGTCAGTATTTTCAAAGCAACTATATTTCTATATACCAGCAACAAACATTAAAGAATAAATTTTTTTTTTACTGTCATTTACAGTAACACCAGAAAGCATCAAATACATACAGCAGTTTATCTAGTGAAAGATGTGCTAGAACCTCTACCCTGGAAATTACAAAACATTGCTGAGAAAAATTAGGGAAGATCCAAATTGATGAAGATAAACCACAATCATGAATAAAAAGATCCAGCCGGTTAACAAGTCAATTCTCCCCATATCAAATCATGGATTCAACGGAATACCAATCTGAATTTCAGTAGCTTTTTAGTTGGAAAGTGTTAATCCTTTTGAGTTAGTAAAATAAAGAGCTGGAGAGCTTACACCGTCATATTTTAAGACAACAATAAGTTACAACAATTAATTAAGATAGTATGATATTGGCACAAGAATACACAAATAATCAAAAAAATGGACTAGAGAGTCCCAAACAGACCTATACATCATATATGGTATCACCTGTTTTATGACAAAATGTTACTACAATTCAGTGAAGAAAAAGAAGATCTTTTCAATAAATCGTACTGGAATAAATGGTCCATTTCTCTTACCTTGTGCCATTCACAAAAATGAATTCAATATAGGTCAGAGTTAAATATAACAAGTAAAATAATAATGCTTTTAGAAGAAAACAGAAAAACACTTCCATGACCTTGAGGTAGGCAGAGATGTCTTAAACAAGACACAAAAGCACCAGTCACAAAAGACTGATGAAATGGACCTCATTAAAACTAAGAACCATCAAAAGTTACCATTAAGAAAGTAAAAATGTAAGGACTCATATCCAGAATATATAAGAGACTCCTACACATCAGTTAGAAGACAAACAACCCAACAGAAAAGTAATCCAAACAGCCAGTAAGCATATGAACCCCATCAGTTGTTCGGTAAATACAAATAAAAACCTACAAAGGAACACCACTACAGATCTACCAAATGGTAAAAATAAAAGACTGGTAAAATCAAGTATTGGTGAGAATGTAGAACAAATGAACTCATACTTTGCTGGTGGGAGCATAAAATGATACAACTTGAGAAAACAGGCTCTTGCAATGAGTTAAACATACACATTACATGAGCCAGCAATGCCACTGCTAAATGGAAAGTGAATTTCCACAAACTGCCATGTACAAGAATAAGCACAGCAACTTTAGTCATATGAGGTAAAAATAATGAACAACCTCAAATGTCCAACATCCATAAAATAAATTGTGGTATATTCATACAATGAGATAGATATGTGTAACACACATACACACAGAATGAGCTGCAAACAATACAGGATAATGTCATAGAAATAATGTTGAATGAAAGCAATCATACATAAAATAATTCCACTTATTTAAGAACAGATGAAACTAGCCTATGGTGATTACATAGGTTATGGTGATTACAGTGAGAAGAGTAAGAGGCAGGAGAATGGGAAGGTGGACAGAGGGGTCAGCAACTGAGAGCTTGGCAGGGAGCCAGGAAGGGTTTCTATCTTGATCTGGTACCATAAGGACATACCTATGTAAGACTTTAGAAGCTGTGTACATATGATTTGAACATTTCAGTACACATTACACCTCACTAAAGATAATAACAATATGATCACCAACGTACACTCCCGACAACTCCATTTGCTTGCTTCTGTTTCTGTTGCTTTGACTGTGGTAATGGCACAGGTGCAGGCTTTTTTTTTAAAGGTTTCTTTTTTTTTGATTTAGCTGTTTTCTTGGGTCCTTTACTCTTCTGTTGCCATCCTCCTTTTGCCCTGTTCTTGTTAGTATCACCCTGCTGTAAAGCACACACAACAAACTCAGAAAATTTCAGCAAAAGGTTCTTTTGGAAATTGTAATTTTTTGGTGGAAATAGATAAACTGAATGTTTTCATAAACTTAATTAATCTCCTATAGTAATATAAATTAGTCTGAGAAGTAAAGAAAACATCCTTTGCCAGAAAAAAATCATCGAGTTCTTACCCCATCTTCTGCGGGCTGTTCCTCTGCAGCACAGATGGACTGCTCCTTTTCAAATACTTCCTGGGGGAGCAAGAAGAAAAACATAAACCCTGTCAATCTATAATTATTTTTCAGACAAAGAAATCTTTCCAAATGCAATTTTAGTAAGTTTTTTTTTTAAACTGGCTACAAATGAAGAAAGGAGAGGAGACATTTAGCAATTACTTAGCTGATGAATGTGTGAAGATACAGTATCTCACATCTGTCTTGAACATATTTTGAAAAGTACAGTCTACTTAAATTTACAAATGCAGTGACAAGATACATAAATTCATTATAAAGTAAAAGTATTTCATAGTTTACAATTTCACTTTTATTCTAATAGCAATCAAACATGAACATTTTGGGTAGGGTACAGTGTCTGATGCCTGCAATCCAGTACTTTGGGAGGCCAAGGCAAGGAGGATTACTTAAATCCATGAATTTGAGACCAGTCTAAGCAACAAAATTAGACCCTGTCTCTACAAATACCAAAAAATTAGCTGGGCATGGTGGCATGCACCTGTAGTCCCAGCTACTCGGGAGACTGAGGCAGAAGGATTGCCTGAGCCCAGG
>NW_007259915.1:0-5247 GCF_000164805.1 Carlito syrichta
CCTGTAGTTCCAGTTAATTGGAAGGCTGAGGCAGAAGGATTGCCAGAGCCCAGCAGGTCAAGTCTGGGCGATGGAGTGAGACTCCAACTGCTAGGTGCATCAGGCGCGTCCAAGCCCTGGGAGCACTCGATTTCCTTCTTTTTAAAGGCTGAATAGTATTTCATTGTACTATGATTTAAATATTTGTGTTCCTCTGAAATTCACATTGGAACTTAATCCCTTTTGTGGTAGTCTTAAGAGATGAGGCAGGCCAGGCATGGTGGTTCACACCTGTAATCCCAGCACTTAGGGAGGCCGAGGCAAGAGGATTGCTTGAGCCCAGGAGTTCAAGACGTGCCTAGGTAACATATAAGACTGTGTCTCTACGAAAAAATAAAATAGAAAAATTAGCTGGGTATGATGGCACACACCTGTGGTCCCAGCTACTCAGGAGGGTCAGGTGGAAGGATTGCCTGAGCCTGGGAGGTCAAGGCTGTGGTGAACTGTGATCATACCACTGCACTCCAGCCTGGGCAACAGAGTGAGACCCCCCAACTCAAAAAATAGAGAGGGAGGAAGAGAGAGAGAGAGTGAGGCCATTGAGGAAATAATTAAATCCCGAGGGCTCCACCCTTGTGAATGGAATTAATACCCTTATAAAAGAGGCTTATGCTATAAGGACACATCATCTGTCCCCTCAGCCCCCTTCCTCCCCCCCCCCCCCCTTTTATCATGTGAGAACACAGCAAGAAGACACCATCTTGAAAGCAGAGAGCAAGCCCTTGCCTGACACTGAATCTGGTGGAACCTTGATCTTGGACTTCCCAGCTTCCAGAACTGTGAGAAATAAATTTCTACTCTTTATAAATGACCCAGTCGAAGGTAATTTGTTATAGCAGCGGGAACTAAGACAGAAATTGGTAATGGGGAGTGGGGTGCTGCTGTAACAAATACCTTAAAATACAGAAATGGCTTTGCAACTGGGCAGTGGGCAGTGAGCAGAGGCTGGAAGAGTTGAAAGAGCAAGCCGGGCATGCCATGCCATGAATTGACCGAAAGACGAAGCCTCCATTGCCATGAATAGACCTTATAGGGAGATTCTGGTGAGGGCTCAGGAGAGGAAAGCTGTAGAGAGAGCCTCAGTTATCCTAGAAACTAAGTCATACTCAGAATGTGAGGAGAAATACGAGCTTAGGTGAAAGGCATTCTGATGAGGTGTTAGAAATGGGGGCTGTGGGGTGTGGTGGCCCAGCCTGTCATCCCAGCACTTTGGGAGGCCGAGGTGAGAGGATTGCCTGAGTCCTGGGGTTCGAGATCAGCCTGGGCAACTTGGTGAGACCTCGTCTCTACAATAAATCACAAAAACTAGTTGGGCATGGTGGCATGCATCTGTTGTTCCAGTTACTTGGAAGGCTGAGGTGGAAGGCTCACCTAAGCCCAGCATGTCGAGGCTGCAGCGTCCATGAGCATGTCAACCTGGGCAACAGAGTGAGACTCTGACTCAAAAAAAAAAAAAAAGAAATGAGGGCTGTGTTACTGGAAACTGGAGGAAAAGCAATCCTTATTATAAAATGGGAAAGAACTGGCTGAATTGGGGTCATGTCCTAGTGCTTTATGGAAGGCAGAATTTAAGAGTAATAAACCCGGCTATCTCTAAGTAAAGTGGTGAGGGTACACTGTGGCTTCTCTTGACAGCTTATAACAAAACTGAAAAAGACGAAAAAAAATTAAAGAAAAAAATTTATAATAAAAAGTGAAGCAGAAATGAAAGATTTGGAAAACCCTCAGCCTGTTCATGATGTAAAGGATACAAAAGCCTGTTCAGGAGAGAACACCAAGTGTGTGGCTAAGAGAATGTTTGATGAGGAGATTAATATGGATAGAAAGAAACCAGATACAGCCAGGCATGGTGGCTCACACCCGTAATCTCAGCACTTTGGAAGGTGGAGGTGAGAAGATTGCCTGAGCCCAGGAGTTCCAAATCAGTGTGGCCCATTTGGTGAGACCTCATCTCTACAGTGAATCAAAAACTTAGCTGGGCGTGGTGGCAGGCACCTTTGGTTCCAGCTCCTAGGAAGGCTGAAGCAGAAGGATCGCCTGAGCCCAGGAGGTCGAGGCTGCGGTGGCCGTGAGTGTGCCACTGCACTCCAGCCTGGGTGACAGAGTGACTCCAATTCAAAATAAATAAATAAATAAAAATAAAGAAGCCAGATACTATTCATCATGAAAATGGAAGAATGACCTTAAAGGCATTGTGGAGCTCTTCAAGGCTTCTACTCCCACCACAGGCCCAGAGTGCCATGGCCTTGAGGGCAGAATGTTTTCTAGGGAGGGACCCTGGGTACCCATGGGACCTCAGGGTTTGTGCCCAAGATCACTTCAAGTTTCTGAACCCATGCATTCTGGCACAGATCTCCTCAGCCACACCAGGCCTGGGTGTGGCTCTGACATCCACGTCAGGAGGCACTGTCAGTAGACCTTGGTGATGTACGTATGGTCCTAACTCTACAGGCACACAGAGTGCACAAGCTGTGGGGCCATGACTGTCTCCACCTAGATTTCAAAGGATGCCTTGGAGAACCCCAGAACCCAGGTAGCAAACTGTCACAGGGGTGGGACCACCACAGAGAGCCTCTGCTAGAGAAATGTTTAATGGAGCCATGGGCTTGGGGCCCCTGTAGAGAGCTCCCACTAAGGCAATGACTCGTGGAGCTGTGGGAGCAGGGCTGCCCCCGAGACTCCAGAACTGTAGAGCCACCAACATGTGACTTCAGCCTGCATGAGCCACGGGCATGAGATTACATTGCATGAGAACTGTGGTGTGGAGTGCACTCAGCAAGCAATGGAGGCGGAGTTGTCCAGGGCACTGGGTGTCGAATTCCTGCCACAGCACAACTTTCTCTTTCTTCCTTCCTTCTTTCGTTTCTTTCTTTCTTTCTTTCTTTCTTTCTTTCTTTCTTTCTTTCTTTCTTTCTTTCTTTCTTTCTTTCTTTCTTTCTTTCTTTCTTCCTTCCTTCCTTCCTTTCTTTCTTTCTTTCTTTCCTTCCTTCTTTCTTTCTTTCTCCCTTCCTCCCTTCCTCCCTTCCTTCCTTCCTTTCTTTCTTTCCTCTTTCTTTCCTTCTTTCCTTCCTTTCTTTCTTTTTTTGAGTTGAAGTCTGACTCTGTCACTCAGGCTGGAGTGCAGTGGCACACTCATGGCCACTGCAGCCTCGACCTGCTGGACTCAGGCAATCCTTCCGCCTCAGGCTTCCAAGTAGCTGGAAGTATAGGCACATACATTTTTAAAAATTTTTATTTTAGAGACAAGGTCTCACTAAATTGCCTAGGCTGATCTCGAACTTCTGGGCTCAGGCAATCCTCTTGCCTCAGCCTCCCAAAGTGCTGGGATTACAGGCTTGAGCCATCGCTCCCAGTCACACAACTGACTTCTAAAGACTCATGTTATGAGAGGAAGAAGTCTGAAAGAGGAAGAAGAATAGGAGTCAGAAATGACTTTTACTCAGGAATGATTGACATTCAGGGATATGGTTGTAGAATTCTCTCAAGGGGTATGGAAATGCCTGGACTCTGCCCACAGGGTGTTATATAGAGACATAACGTTAGAAAACTACAGGAACCTGGTCTCCTTAGAAAACTCTCTTTCTGAACTGGATACCGTTTCCATTTTAGAGCAAGGGAAAGAGCCCTGGACTGTGAAGAGTAAAGTGAAAACAGAGGGAAAAAAACCCCACCAAATTAAATTGGTGAGAACATATTGAAGATGCAGACACAGATATCTCTCCTAAATGTGTGATCAAGGAATCACCACCAAAAAGGAACAGCAAGGCAGAAGACACATTGCAAACAGTGATGTTGAAAAGCCATGACATTGAAGATTTTTGTTTCGGGGAAATCCAGAAAAATACATGTGACTTTGAGTGTCAGTGGAGAGGTGATGAAAGAAAATTTAAGAGTGTGTTCTGCTGACTTGAACACAGTTGTTATTCTTTAATAAAAAAAAAAGAGTGTGTATGGCCCAGAAAGAAAGTCTCACTAGTAGAGGAAATCAACCTTTTTCAAGATCATGATCCAAGGAATGCAGGAAACAAACTATTAAAAATCAGTTTGGGCTGGGCTCAGTGGCTCAGCCTGCAATCCCGCGCTTTGGGAGGCCAAGGTGAGTGAATTGCCTGAACCCGCGGGTTCGAGACCCATCTGGGCAACTTAGTGAGACCTCATCTCTACAATAACTCAAAAAATTAGCCGGGCATGGTAGTGTGCACCTGTAGCTCCAGCTACTTGGAAGGCTGAGGCAGAAGGATCGCTGGAGCCCAGCAAGTCGAGGCTGCAGTGGCCGGGAGTGGCCACTGCACTCCAGTCTGGGTGACAGAGTGAGACTCCAACTCAAAAAAAATAAAAAATAAAAATAAATAAAAATCAGCTTGGACATTGAGAGGTTAAGGTGGGAGGATTGCTTTAGCCCAGGAGTCTGAGACCAGCCTAGGCGGCACAGTGAGACTTATCTCTTTAAAAAGTCAAAAAAAAAAAAAAAATGTAGCCAGATGTGGTGGTGCATGCCTGTAGTCCCAGCTACTTGAGAGGCTGAGGCAGAAGCCCTGCCTGAACCCAGGAGGTCGAGGCTGCGGTGAGCCATGATCATGCCACTGCACTTCAGCCTAGATGACAAAGTGAGACCTTGATTAAAAACAAAAAAAAATCAGCTTGGATTCATCCCTCAATTGCATCTCCTGTAACTGCAGCTATTTCAAGCTGAAGGGAAAACTTGACGATAATCAAGGTAAGCCTAGCAACCATGGCTCCTTGGTTCCACCACCCCCAAAAATTCCTTCTGTGTCAAAACCCACATTGCTAAAACCACGGGACTTATTTTCCCTCTTCTTCATTACTCTCACAAAAACAGAAAATGCACATTAGGGAAAAATGAAACTTTACAAACATAGAAATGTGGTAAGACTTTGCTCATATATTCACAACCTTTGAGTCCACAAGAGAAATTATACAAGCCTTAATAACCATTAAATAATTTATATTTAGCAGAAACCTTATAAACACAATAAGTGTGGCAAACCCTTCATTATGAGTTCAAGCATTAACCAACAGCAGGAAGACCACACTAAAAAGAAATCATATAACTGTAATACGTGTGGCAGAAGCTTTGCCCAGGCATCAAAATATATGTCTTTAGCCGGGCTCGGTGGCTCAGGCTGTAATCCCGCGCCTTTGGGAGGCTGAGGTGAGTGGATTGCCTGAGCCCGCGGGTTCGAGACA
>NW_007259915.1:5495-8294 GCF_000164805.1 Carlito syrichta
AAAAAAAAAAAAAAAAAAAAAAAAAATATATATATATACGCCTTTGATCAAATCACAAAAATGTAACCTACCTGGGAAGCCTTTGACCCAAGGATCAAAAGGTGGACGTCAGAGGATTTGTACTGGAGGGAAACCCCACAAATGTAAGAAATGTGTAAGGTTTTTTGTTAAACATTCATGACTTTGGTGTCATTAGAGGATTTACATTAGAGGGAAACATAGTAAAACCCTTAAGCAAGGGTGTCTCCTCAGAATCACAAAAAATTTCCTACTGGAGGAAACTATTACAAATATAATACAGGAAATGTGTTAAGCAATTTTCATAATGTCCTCCACATCAGATAATTTACACAAGGAATAATTAAGT
This sequence comes from Carlito syrichta, assembly GCF_000164805.1. NCBI lineage: Eukaryota > Metazoa > Chordata > Mammalia > Primates > Tarsiidae > Carlito > Carlito syrichta. The sequence continues at coordinate 5,863 of NW_007259915.1, forward strand.
CTCTTGTTCTCCAATCTTTTTTTTTGAATTGGAGTCTCACTCTGTCACCCAGACTGGAGTGCAGTGGCCGCTCCCGGCCACCGCAGCCTTGACCTGCTGGGCTCTGGCGATCCTTCCGCCTCAACCTTCCAAGTAGCTGGAACTACAGGCGTGCACTACTATGCCCGGCTAATTTTTGATTTATTGTAGAGATGAGGTCTCGCTGTCCAGGCGGGTCTAGAACCCGCGGGCTCAGGCAATCCACTCACCTCAGCCTCCCAAAGGTGCGGGATTACAGGTTGAGCCACCGAGCCTGGCTTGTTCTCCAATCTTAACCACAGATTTTACGTGATGCAGAAAAATTACAAGTGAAAGTAAGTTCAAACATGTGACATAATATATTTCAAAGGTGGAGGGATGTTTGGAAATGACCAATTACCTTTACATCATAAAACATCTTATTCAATTGTTTGAAGTTTCTTGAAAAGGCTACTTTATTATCTATAACTCTCAACCTGAACTTTTTCTTTAACTTTTTATTTTTGTAAAGACGAGATATCGCTACGTTGCCCAGACTGGTCTCAAACTCCTGGGCTCAAACGAGTCTCCTGCCTCAGACTCCCAAAGTGCTGGGATTATAGGCATGAGCCACCACATCCTGCCTCAACCTGAACTTTGAAACCTCTTTGTATTATGCCTTCCTTACGGGAGTTTCAAGGTTGTCTCCAGGAAAGAATCAACAGGATAAAGGATCTATCTACTTCATTAGGTGATGTTTAGTTCTATTCATGTTCCTGGAAGAACAAGAATGTTACCTTGTAAAATTACATATTGTCCAAATTAGCATCTGTGAGAAACAGAGAAGAATGTAAGGCTATGCCAGTCATTATGCCTACTGCATTCAGAGTACCATTCTCCAGACAGAGGAAAAAGTAGGATATAGGGAAGGAATATTCTACCAACTGACTGTGAAATGGAGTAGGCCAAGACCTTAGGACACGAGATGTTTATGGGAGGTGAGTACTATGTTACTATAGACTGATCATGTGGTAGAAATAATGTAGGGAGAATGTCACTCTCTTCATTGATGGCAATAGCTATTGTATAGCAAGGATTAGCAAACAACAACAACAACAATTTATTGAAATTGAAGATAGAACAATTGTTGGAAAAGAGGCTTTGATCAAAAGAACTAGAATAGCATGTCTTGAGCAGGAGTCACATTTAACTGCTGACATTACATTTTGCTTCTGTTTTGTTCAGAATGTGTCATAGTTCTCATGTTAATTAATAAAATTGAATCTTTTTTTTTTTTTGAGTTGGGGTCTCACTCTGTCACCCAGTCTGGAGGGCAGTGACACACTCCCGGCCACTGCAGCCTCGACCAGCTGGGCTCAGGCCATCCTTCCACCTCAGGCTTCCAAGTAGCTGGAACTACAGGCATGCACCACCATGCCTGGCTAATTTTTTGATTTATTGTAGAGATGAGGTCTCGCCAAGTTGCCCAGACTGGTCTCGATCCCGTGGGCTCAGGCAATCCTCTTACCTTGGCATCCCAAAGTGCTGGGATTATAGGCATGAGCCACTGTACGGCCATAAAAAATTGAATCTTTAAAAAAAATTATGAATGAATCACATCCCTTTTACCTACATAGTTTTATCTCACCTCAGTAGGACAGACACTTCCTAATAGACATTAGCAATATGCTATTAGGCTTTTTTTTTTAGTCAGAGTCTTACTCCATCTCCCGGGCTGGAGTGCAGTGGCACACTCACAGCCACCCTAGTGCCAAACTAACGGGCACAGGCAATCCTTCTGCCTCAGCCTTCCAAGTAATGAGAACTACAGGTGCACACTACCACACCTGGCTAATTTTTTTGATTTATTGTAGAAATGGGGGGATGGTCTCACAAAGTTTCCTAGGCTGGTCTTGAACCCATGGGCTCAGACAATCCTCTCATCTCAGCCTTTCAAAGTGCTGGGATTACAGGCTTGAGCCACTGCGCCTGGCCTGCTATTAGGGCTCTTAAGATTGAAGGATCTATAACAAGTTTTTCCCATGATAGAATCGACCAACATCCAATTTTGGGAACAGCCCAAGGGTGCCAAAAAAATGTATACACATTTTAAAAAAGGAAAAAAACTATTAAAATTATAATAACAAGATGAATACAAGTCACTTTTGATTTCTGCAATAACAAGAGGTGTTCAAAGTGGTTACAATCAGTGTCCAGACACTTCTGATTACGGCGAACACCCCTTCACATCCCTTTAAATGTGTATACATTTTTTTGGCATCCCCACATACTCATACTTTGCATTGGAGTTATTCTCTCTACACTCTGCCATAAGATGTTTATGTGATAATGAAAATTCCACAGAAGTACATTTTCAGACTAACACCTTAAACGTGTGTCAAAGTTGATGAAAATGCATTTTTTTTTTTTTTTTT
>NW_007259915.1:8413-32339 GCF_000164805.1 Carlito syrichta
TACCACGCCCGGCTGATTTTTTGATTTATTGTAGAGATGAGGTCTCGCTGCCCAGGTGGGTCTCGAACCCGCGGGCTCAGGCACTCCACTCACCTCAGCCTCCCAAAGGCGCAGGATTACAGGCTGAGCCACCGAGCCCGGCTGATGAAAATGCATATTATATTTCCACATGACCTTTTTTTGTGCGCATATAAAACCATACTTGATTTACATAAAGTAAAATTATATAGTAAAAACATAAAAACAATTATGAAACACAAGAAAATATGGAAATAGAGATTAAAATAACAAATCTCTTTTATGCTTATAGCACTCAGTGAAATAATTTGAAAACACTAATGTTGATTAATTTCTTTTTTTTTTTTTTTTTTTTTTTGAGTTAGAGTCTCACTCTGTTGCCCAGGCTGGAGTGCAGTGGCACGCTCATGGCCACCCCAGTGTCAACCTGCTGGGCTCCAGCGATCCCTCCCCCCTCAGCCTTCCAAGTGGCGGGAGCTACAGGAGCGCACTACCACGCCCGGGTAAGTTTTTGATTTATTGTAGAGATGAGGGTTCACCAAGTTGCCCAGGCTGGTCTTGAACCCATGGGCTCAGACAATCAATCCTCTCACCTTGGCCTCCTAAAGTGCTAGGATTATAGGCCTGAGCCACCATACCCGGCCGATTTATGTATTAAGAATTAACAAGCACAATGGAATTTTTTGGGTTTTGTTTTGGTAGGTGAACTAGAAACTATATATTTGCCCAAAACGTTTTTGTTAATTTGTACTTAGGATGTATGTACTCCACTGGAACTGAACTGAACTCTACTTAAAGTCTGGTTTGGATGCAGAAAATGATGGTGCCATGCACTGAAGTGTCATGGGAATGTCTCCTGGAGAGTCGGGAAGGTAACTGGCTTAGGGGGTTACAGTGGTTACTACGCCCACTGAATTGAGGGTACTGATTTGAGGTTTAAACTTTCAGCTGATACCAAAGAAGGGAACACTTGGGTTTTAATATCATCTTTCGTAGACAGGTAGAATAGGAAGAGGGAGTGGTGAGGCATTAAAGGAGTTAGAAGTCAAACATCAAGATATGGAGTCACACTCTTAGTACGTCCTGAATATTTACTCTTGCCACTCCTGACTTTTTGGTTAGGAAAGACTCCAGTTTTCTTTTCTTTTCTTTTCGTTTCTTTTTCTTTTCTTTTCTTTTCTTTTCTTTTCCTTTCCTTTCTATTCTTTTTCTTTTTCTTTTCTTTTCTTTTCTTTTCCTTTCCTTTCTATTCTTTTTCTTTTTCTTTTCTTTTCGAGTCGGGTTCTCACTCTGTCGCCCAGGCTGGAGTGCAGTAGCACGAGCACAGCTCACCACAGCCTTGAACCTAGACTCAAGCTATCCTTCCACATCAGTCTCCCAAGTAGCCGGGACTACAGGAGTGTGCCACCTGCCTTGCTAACTTGACTCGAGTTTTCCTTTATGCCAGCAGTTTCCTTTGTTCCTATTTTTGCTGCACACATAAGTCTCATTGTGCAATATGATTGCTGATCATGTTTGTGAAATACTGTTTAGATAAAATGCCCAAGATATTTTTACACTAGCTCAATAAAAGTTCACAGCTGAAAAAGTTTTTTAGATAACGAATATGATTAAATGATTTTTTTAATGATGTGAGGTGACAGCTTGTTGTGGTTTTGATTTGCATTTCCCTGATGATTAGTGATGTTGAACACTATTTTATACACCTGTTGGCATTTGTATGCCTTCTTTGGAAAAATGTTCTGTTCTTTGCCATATTTTCATCAAGTTATTTGTTATCTTGCTATTGAGTTGTTTGTGTTCCTTCCCTTATATATAGTTTGCAAATATTTTCTCCCATTTCATAGGTTGTCTCTTCACTGTGCGGAATATTTCCTTTGCTGTACAGAAGCTTTTGAGTTTGATGCAATCCAATTAGTCTATTTTTGTGTTTATTGTCTGTATTTGTGGAGTCATAACCAAAAAATAATTACCCAGACTAATGTCAAGAGGCTTATTCCCTATGTTTCTTTCAAGGAGTTTTATAGCTTTAGTTTTATGTTTCATTCCTTAACCTATTTTGAGTTGATTTTTGTGTTTGTTTGTTGGTTGGTTTGTTTGTTTAAGTCAGGGGCTCACTCTGTGGCCCAGGCTAGTGGGCAATGGCATGATCCTGGCTCACCGCTGCCTCAACCTACTGGGCTCAGGTGATCCTTCACCTCAGACCCCCTGCCCCGACTGAGTAGCTGGGGCTACAGGCATGCACCACCATGTCCGGTTAATATTTTTTGCATTTTTTATAGAGATAAAGTTTCACTATGTTGCCAAGGCTAGTCTTGAACTTGGGCTCAAGTTATTCCCTCACTTCAGTCTTCCAAAGGGCTGGAATTATAGGTGTGAGTCACTGCACCCAGCCAAGTTGATTGTGGGGTTTTTTTGGTTTGTTTTTTGTTTTTTAAATTTTTTAATTTTTTTGAGTTGGAGTCTCACTCCGTCACCCAGACTGGAGTGCAGTGGCCTCTCCCGGTCACCGCAGCCTCGACCTGCTGGGCTCCGGCGATCCTTCCGCCTCAGCCTTCCCAGTAACTGGAATTACAAGCGCACGCTACCACACCTGGCTAATTTTTTTTTGATTTATTGTAGAGATGAGGTCTTGCCAAGTTGCCCAGGTGGGTCTCAAACCCACGGGCTCAGGCAGTCCACTCATCTCAACCTCCCAAAGTGCTAGGATTACAGACTGAGCCACCAAGCCCAGCTAGCCACCAAGCCCGGCTTGATTTTTGTATATAAGGATCTAGTTTTGTTCTTCTGTATGTGGATATACAATTTTCCTGGCACCATTTTCTTGAAGAAACTGTCCTTTCCCCATTGTGTGTTCTTGGCACTTTTGCTAAAGATCAGTTGACTGTAAATGTGTGGATTTATTTATGTACTATTTTGTTTCATTGTTTTTTTATGTCAATTTTCTTGTTAATGCCATGCTGTTTTGATTACCATAGCTTCATAGCATATTTTGAGATTGGGTAGTGTGATCTCTTCAGCTTTTATTCAAGATTGCTTTGGCTACCCAGGATCTTTTGTGGTTTCATACAAATTTGAGGGTTTTTTCTATTTCTGTAATTATTGTAATTTTGATAGAGGTTGCATTGAATCTGTTGATTGCTTTGGGTAATATGAACTTTTTTTTTGTTTTTTTGAATTAGAGTCTGACCCTGTGGCCCAGGCTGGAGGTGTAGTGGCACACTCACGGCCACTGCAGCCTCAGTCAACTGGGCTCAGGCAACCTTTCCGCCTCAGCCTTACAAGTAGTTGGAACTATAGGCGCATGCTACCACACCCAGCAAATTTTTTTTATTTATTGTAGAGATGAGGTCTTGCTAAGTTGTCCAGGCTTGTCTCGAATCCCAGGGCTTAGGCAATCCTCTTGCTTGGCTTCCCTAAGTGTTGGGAATATATGAACTTTTTTTTTTTTTTTTTTTTGAGTTGGAGTCTCACTCTGTTGCCCAGACTGGAGTGCAGTGGCACACTCCCGGTCACCGCAGCCTCGACATGCTGGGCTCTGGCGATCCTTCCGTCTCAGCCTTCCAAGTAGCTGGAACTATAGGTGCGCACTACCACGCCCGGCTCATTTTTTAAAAAATTTATTGTAGAGATGAGGTCTCGCCAAGTTGCCCAGGCGGGTCTCAAACCTGCGGGCTCAGGCAATCCACTCACCTCGGCCTCCCAAAGGCGCGGGATTACAGGCTGAGCCACCGAGCCTGGCTAATATATGAACTTTTTAAAAACACTAATTCTTTCAATTCATGAGCACAGAATATATTTCCTCTTATTTGTGTCTTCAATTTATTTTACCAATGTTTTATAGTTTTCAATATACATATCTTTTACTTACTAGATAAATTTGGTCCTTAATATTTTTTATTTCATACTATTGTAAATGAGTGTTTTCTTGACTTATTTTTTGACCAGTTTGTTGTTAGTGTATAGAGATGCTACTCATTTTTACATGTTGTTTTTGTTCCTGCAACTTTATCAAATTCATTGATCAGTTCTAACAGTTTTTTAGCAGATTCTTTAGGGTTTTCTGTTCTTAAGATCATGTCAACTCCTTCCTCTTCCATTTGGATACTTTTTATTGCTTTTTCTTGTCTAATTACTCTAGCTAAAACTTCTAGTTCTATGTTAAATAGAAGTTTCAAGAGTGGGAATGCTTATCTTGTTTCTGATCTTAACTTATAGAAAATACTTTCAGTTTTTCACCCTTGAGTGTGATGCTTACTGTGGGCTTGTAATATTTTGCCTTTATTACGTTGAAGTAATTTGCACCTATTTTAGTTTGTCGAGAGTTTTTATCAGGAAAGGATGCTGAATTTTGTCAAATGATTTTTTTTTTTTTTGAGTCAGAGTCTCACTCTGTCACCCAGGCTGGAGTGCAGTGGCACTCTCATGGCCACTGCAGCCTAAACTTGCTGGGCTCAGGTGATCCTTCTGCCTCAGCCTTCCAAGTAGTTGGAACCACAGGCATGCACCCCCACCCCTGGCTAATTTTTTAAAAAATTTATTATAGAGACAAGGTTTTGCCATGTTGCTCAGGCTGGTCTTGAATCCTGAGCTCTTGCCTCTGCCTCCCTAAGTGCTGGGATTACAGGCATGAGCTACTGTACCTTGTATATTAATAGATGTAGGAGAAATTATCTTTTTTCCTTTTTAAAAAAAAATGTGGTATATTACATTTATTGATTTGTGTATGTTGAACTATCCTTGCAAGCCAAGGATAAATCCCACTCAGTCATGGTGGATGATCCTTTTACTATGTTGTCAAATTCAGTTTGCTAGTATTTTGTTGAGGACTTTTGCATCTATATTCATCAGGGATATTTGCCTGTAATATTCTTTTTTTCTTTCTCTTTCTTTGGACGGAAAGTAGAGTCTTGCTCTGTCATCCAGTCTGAAGTGCAATGGAGCAATCGTAGCTCTCTGCAGCCTTGAACTTCTGGGCTCAAGGAATCCTCCTGCCTCAGCCTGCTGAGTAACTAGGACTACAGGCGTGCATTACCATACTTGGCTAATTAAAAAAAAATTCTTTGTAGTGGCAGAGGTCTTGCTATGTTGCTCTGGCTGGTCTTGAACTTCTGGCCTCAAGCGATCCTCCTGCCTTGGCCTCCCAAAGCTTGAGATTATAGGCATGAGCCACCGCACCCAGCCCCTTCTCTGGTCTTTGTTATTTCCTTCCTTCTACTAACTTTGGACTTAGTTTTTTTCTAGTTCCTTGAGGTGTAATGTTAGGTTGTTTATTAGTAATCTTCCTTATCTTTTTATGTGTTTATTTTAAACCTCGCTCTTAGAACATATAAGTTTTGGTATGGCGTATCTATTTTTGTTTCTATATATGTTGTCTTTTATGAATCATTTTGACTTTTTTTTTAGCCTGGTTCTTCAGAAAACATACCCTATCTACTTTTATCTCATTGCTCAAAGTTTGCCCCATAGGAGTTAACTCCCCACATTCCCAGAGTATGAAAAAGTCCTCTCCTGGCAGTTACTGAAAAATCCAGGGCATCTATGGATCCCACTGGACCACTACAGCTTCTGTATATGATGGAGTCCTTGCCCAAGGCACATGCTTTCACACCCACCTGGAATGGCTGATCCAGTCGGAGGTGTGCCAAGACGAAATAGTGGTTGAAACAGAAATGATCATTGCAGAAATGACATGAGCTTTTGATACGGCTGCTTAGATTGGAAAGCAGAGAAGTCTTTGGATGCATAATTGAGTGCAGTATATTTGTATTTAGTTTTGTGGCCATATTTATACTTCTTTGGGTTTATGTCTTCATTTTAGTGCTGGCTCTTCCTATCTCTCAGTTGGCGGGAAAATACTTTGAATAATTATCTCCTATAATGTAGCCTGGCAGCAGAGAAGTCCAAGACTAACATGGTGTTCTTGTTCCTTCTAGTTAACATCTCTTATTTCCTTCATGGATGTTGGTAGGTCATCTACTGTAGACTTGTCATTTTATTTATTTATTTATTTATTTTTATTTATTTTTTGAGTTGGAGTCTCACTCTGTCACCAAGACTCTAATGCAGTGGCCGCTCCCGGCCACCGCAGCCTCGACCTGCTGGGCTCTGGTGATCCTTCCGCCTCAGCCTTCCAAGTAGCTAGAACTACAGGAGCGTGCTACCACACCCGGCTAATTTTTGATTTATTGTAGAGGCATGGATTACAGGCTGCGCCACTCAGCCCGGCTTAGACTTGTCATTTTAAAACATTGTCAGGCCATGTCTAGATGTAGGTCATTGTAATTTATTTTGCCAAAAACATGGTTTTTCCTTTCTATCTACATTTATGGGCTTTATTTACTTATCAGGAGGGTGTTCTTCTCATCATATGTTTTATTTTTTTTCTATCTCTTCTGCTCTCTTCTTCAGATTTATGATAATGAGGTAGGAAGGTAGACAGGAACGAGAAGGGAAGAAAGGTGCCAGGAATAATCAATTCTCTTTTTTCTCTTTTCAGACCTGTATCTCTGCCATCTACCTCTGACCTTTCTCTCTTCATTCTGAAGTGTCTCAAATAATCCTCATTACTGATTCAATATTTCCCCAGAGTCAAGCCTTTCTTTATTGCCAATGTGGATTTTAATTCTGCAGTTGGATTTTTGTATATTATTCCGGTCTTTCCTTATTTCCTTCATAAAATGTCATTTTCCATTTCAACCAATTGTTCTTCTTACACATTAGAGATACATGTGTGTGGAATACACATGGCTTTTTGAACTCTATGAAGAATGCAAGTTGTCTCTTGAAGTTTTTTTTTCCACCCTCCAGTGATCCTTTTTATGCTTTCCTTTGAGTCTTTATGTGGCTATTTCCTTTCCCTTGTTCTGAGGTATTTTTTCACAGGACCCATGTTGGCTTTTTTGTTCTTCTACTTACCTTTACTCTTTCTTAGAAAGAGTCTTTTTTCTTTTTGCTTTTTTTTTGAGTTGGAGTCTCACTCTGTCGCCCAGACTGGAGTGCAGTGGCCACTCCCGGCCACTGCAGCCTCGACCTGCTGGGCTCTGGTGACCCTTCCACCTCAGCCTTCCAAGTAGCTGGAACTACAGGCACACACCACCATGCCTGGCTAATTTTTCTTGATTTTATTGTAGTGATGAGGTCTCACCAAGTTGCTCAGGCTGGTCTCAAACCCATGGGCTCGGGTAATCCTCTCACCTCAGCCTCCCAAAGTGCTGGGATTATAGGCGTGAGCCACCGCACCCGGCTGATTCTTTAGTTTTTATCTGTTTATGGACAGATAGAATGTGTGTATTTCTCTCAGTCTTCCCCCCATCCACTTGTATGTATGCCTGTTCTCACATCATTTCCATGTCTACTCTGCATTCACTTACTGTAGTTTCACACTAATAGATTTTCCTACCCCGTGGTCTGATCATTTGTTACTATGAAATAATGGAACACATTTTTAAAAAACTACAATTCCCAGCTAGGGTTGTTCTTAGCTTCATCCTCTGTCTGCTGCTAACTACAATGCTATGTATTGGGACACTACACTTCACACGTAGTCTGCTCCCAGCTTCTTTCCCAGTTGTTATCTTGAAGCTCTTCTCTCTGTGGATGGAGTACAACCAGAGAGGAATAATGGAGGTAGAGGGGAAAAAAGAGGGGAAGAGGTAATTAATACAACCCTGGCTGCCTCAAAAAGCAGCGCATACCAGGTAAAGTAATAACCACAAAGTTTCTAGCTGGAACAGACCCTTGATCTGAGGCAGGGCCAAACAGATGGACATTATGCAACTTCATCCTTTTCCAGAGATGTCTGATTTATATGATAATAAACAGACTAGCTTTGAAGAGAAGTCTGGGCAGTACTTTCTTCATCTAGCTCAATATGCTTTAAGTTCAGGAACTTTTCTCAGATTTTTTTTTTTTTTAGTTGGGGTGTCATTCTGTTGCCCAGGCTGGACTGCAGAAACATGGTCATGACCACCATGGCTCATTGCAGCCTCGACTACCTGGGCTCAGGCAATTCTTCTACCTCAGCATTCTGAGTAGCTGAGGACTACAGGCACGCACCACCATGCCTAGCTAATTTTTAAATTTTTTTGTAGAGATGAGTTCTCACTATGTTGCTCAGGCTGGTCTCGAACTCCTGGCCTCAAGCGATCCTCCTGTCTTGGCCTCCCAAAGTGCTGGGATTACAGGCATGAGCCAACACCGGCTCTTCTTAGACTTCTCAGTTGTTGGTGTGTTGAATTTTCATCTTCGTTGTTTTTACAGAATGATTGAAGACTAAAGGCAGTTCTTCTTTCCAAAAACAAGAATCTGTCAAAATGTCTACACTTTTAGGAATTCACCATTGAATCATAGCTATGCTCAGTAATCACATGACACTAACAGTGGTTCAAGCACAAGAGATTATCATGAGAGCAGGATCAGTGCTGTGGGAAAGTGCAGATAATCTTTCTTGGTGCTTGAGTAGAAAACTGAATATGTTCTGCTTTGATTATTTGAGGCATACACATACATATCTAAGCTTCTTTAGAAAAAGAAAACCTCTTGAAGCCCAAGGATCAGCCATTTTAAAAACAACTTATGGGCCGGGTGCGGTGGCTCATGCCTATAATCCCAGCACTTTGGGAGGCTGAGGTGAGAGGATTGCCTGAGCCCATGGGTTAGAGACCAGCCTGGGCAACTTGGTAAGACCTCATCTCAACAATAAATCAAAAAATTAACCAGTTGTGGTGGCATGTGCCTGTAATTCCAGCTACTTGGGAGGCTGAGGAGGAAGGATCACCTGAGCCCAGCAGGTAGAGGCTGCAGTGGCTGTGAGTGTGCCACTGCACTCCAGCCTGGGTGACAGAGTGAGACTCTGACTCAAAAAAACCCCTATGGTTTAATTAAATAGAGCCTGTTCTTTTCAAAATAATAAATTGTTTAACTATTTAAAAATTGGAATATATCATAGTCAGGGTCTAAGGATATAGTAATGTGTAGATTTGAAAACAGCTACTTCTCTTTCCTCCAACTTCCTCTACAATTCCCTTAGTTTGTGTGTGTGTGTGTGTGTGTGTGTGTGTGTGTGTGCAACCTTTTGACAGGTTACAAGGTAAAAAAAAACAAGGTTTAAAAAAAACACTGAGGAGGAAAGAGTAAACAAAAAGTGCATGTATTGGAACCTCAAAATAAAATGCTTTGTTCAATGCTTGTCAATGACTAATATGGACATTCATTCATTATTGTTGGGGGCAGCACATGGACCCCTAGATGCGGGTGTCTTTCATGGCCAAGATCCGTTGATGAAAATCAGGTTCTTGGCGTCTTGAACAAAGAATTGGATGAGATACACAAGCAGTGAAAGTAAAGAGATTTATTAAGCAAGAGAGGTAGTACACTTCTGAGAATTAGGAGTGGGCTGGGGCACAACACTGGCTTAAGAGCCCCGAAGCTATATTCTGCAGGGTTTCTAAAGTTTTCACTAGGGTCGTGTTAGAAGTTCATTGGATGAACGCAGCCCACTTGGGATGAATCATACGTGTTTGGATGATTCCTGTCATTGGACAGGCCCAGTACTTGGCTCTGTTTCATTGACACGTTGCAAATGTGGCCTGGTGGGAAGTTCCCACCCATAAGTCCCCCACCCGCCGGAGAAGGGAGCTACTTTGGACATGCGTGCATGCCCTGCCCTGACATGCATGTATTCCCCGGCCCGTTGCTTCCCTCCAGGGGGAGATTCCTGGCCCCTTTCTTCCCTTCTCGTTCCTGTCTCCCTTCCTACCTCATTATCATAAATCTATCAAAGCATTCAAGCTGAGTACATGATAAGGTTTGCCACTGCTTATGGAACAGAGGCATCTCACAAAAATATTAAGCTTTTTTTTTTTTGGCTTAGTCTCATAAGAGCTTGTCATTCTGCAACTAATGTGGAAATATGGCATTGCAAGGTTTATGAAATATATATATTTCATTGATTCTATACTTTCAAGTTGAAATATACATTTTCAATCCAAGAATCAATAATTTATGGAATTAATTTTTCATTATAACTTTCTTGCAGCTGCTAAATTAGGAATGGTCTGATTCTAAGCAGGAATGTAAATTGAACATATTCCTGTGTAGGAATTCCAGGGTGTAGTGAATCAGGGAACTGAGCTGTTACAGAGTTGCCAAATACATTTGTGTATTCAATTTTAACATATTTGGACCTGAATCATGTAGGCAGCTTTAAAAGCACAACTCAGACAACCTTGTTTGTTCTAGTAACAAATGAATGGTAGTAGTTTGTAAGCTCCCAAATAAAAATTTGTTGGCCGAGTTAGCCATTAAACATTTATTTCTGGTAAATATTTCTCAGACAGACTAATTAGCCTGGACCCAGAAGACAAAAGCTTGAAATAAATTAGTTCAAGCCTAAAAGTAATAAGACTAAGAGTTTTAAGAAAAATAGAATCCTCACTGGTATTATGCATCTTATGGCTAATAACATTCAACAAAGTCTGATATGTTATCACTGACATAAACCATGTGGGGCTGTACATGTGAGGATGAGTGATACTTCAACATGTGTCTATGTTTATTAGTGCTTAATAGGTATCAGACACCATTCTACGTGCTGGAGATTCATCAGCAAACCAAACAGACAAAATATCCCTGCTCTTGTGGACTTTACATTCTAGGGAGAGGAGAAAGATCATAAATAATAGACATAATAAATACGTAAATTATGTAGTAAGTTAGAAGGTGACAAGTGCTGTTAAAAAAAGCATGGAAGAGATTAAGAGGGACTTGGCATTCCAATTTTATTGTTATTATTTTTCTGAGTCTGGGTCTCACTCTGTCACCCAGGCTGGATTGCAGTGGCATGATCATGGCTCACAATAGCCTTGGTCTTATGGACTCAGGCGATCCTTCCACCTCAGCTTCCCTAGTAGCTGGGACTACAGGTGTGTGCCACCACACCCGGCTTATTTTTTTATTTTTTACTTTTTTTGTAGAGATGAGGTTTCACTATGTTGCCCAGGCAGTTCTCAAACTTCTGGGCTCAAGCAACCTGCCTGCCTCGGCCTCCTAAAGTGTTGGGATTACAGGTGTGAGCCTCTACACCTGGCCTCGTTCCAGTTCTATTTTATTTAATTAATTAATTTTTTTAGTTGGAGTCTCACTCTGTCACCCAGGCTGGAGGGCAGTGGCACGCTCACAGCCACCGCAGCCTCGACGAGCTGGGCTCAGGCAGTACTTTTGCCTCAGCCTTCCAAGTGGCTGGAACCACAGGCATGCACCGCCTTACCCAGCTAATTTTTATTGTAGAGACCAGCTCTTGCCAGGTTGCCCAGACTGGTCTCAAACCCTGGACTCAAGCAGTTATCTCACTTTGGCCTCCCAAAATGCTAGGATTCTAGGTGTTAGCCATCACGCCAAGCCCAAATGTGATAGATATTTGGGATGTGTCTGCATGTGGTTGATAGCTAAGGTTATACGTTAATGAGAACATCAGGTGAATGAATTCAACCAGAGAAGAAAAGTCCAAGGACTGAGTTTGGGACACTTTGAGATTAAGAGGTTGGATTTTGGCCAGCCACGGTGGATCACACCTGTAATCCCAGCATATTTGGAGGCTAAAGTGAGAGGATTGCTTGAACCCAGGAGACGAGACCAGCCGTGTGCATGCCACTGCACTCCAGCCTGGGTGACAGAGTGAGACTCCAAGTCAAAAAGAAAAAGAAAAATAAAAGAAACAGAAATCATTGACATTGAATTTTTCTGTAAAGGAGAGCAGGGAAATGAGATGGTTGGCTGGCATGGGAGCAGGAGGAAGGGATTTTAAGATGGGAGAAATAATAGCATATTTATTTGCCATGGAGTATGATCCAGTGGAGAGGAGAAAAACTGATGGAAGTTTCAAGGAAGAAATGGTGAAACTATCTTCCTGGGTAAGCACCAAGATATGGGATCTGTGTCCATTTGCAGGGCTGGTCTTACACAGGAGTCCACATGGTTTATCTACTGTAATTGGAAGGAAAGCAGAGACTGTGGGTCTAGATGGGGGGAGACAGGGAGAGATGCTGGTGGGCGGCTGTGTAAGTTCACTTCTGGATGCTTTTACTTAACTCATTCATATAGTTTTAAGTATTTAATATTAAATAATGGCACAATTAAATAGTAAGTATGTATGAAATACCCATGGTAAGCATTTCACTTCAGCTGAAAGTGAAGATGAGGAAGAGGTATTGGAGATTTGAAGACAGAAGAAGTTGTCTGAATCCATCTGGGCTGCTAAAACCAAATTCCTAAGACTGGGTAATTTATAAACAATAGAAATGCATTGCTCAGAGTTCTTGAGGTGAGGATGTCCAAGATGGAATCGATTTAGTAGTGTCTGGTGAGGGCCCGTTCCTCATGGACACCACTTCTAGTTGTGTCCTCACGTGGCAGAAAGGACAAAGAAGTTCCTTCAGGATTTTTTGATAAGGGCCCTAATCCCATTCATAAGGATGGAGTCCTCATGACCTACTGACCTCCCAAAGGTCCTACCTCTTAATACTATCACACTAGGGATTTAGTTTCAACATATGAATTTGGGGGGGACACGGGATTCAGATCACAGCAGAAGATAAGGAACAGTTGTCTAGGAGTGTAGGAGAATCAATGAACTGGGCACTTATCATACATCGCAAGGTAACATTGGGAGCTCACTTTAATAATAATAGTAGCAGGCAAATATCGAGTGCATATTCTAGATACTTTTAAAAAAGGCCTACATATTTCAACCTGTGAGCTGGTACAATTATCCTTTTTTATCTCGTGTTTTTTTGAGTCAGATTTTCACTGTTGCCCAGGCTGGAGGGCAGTGGCGTATTCACAGCCACTGCAGCCTCGATCTGCTGGGCTCAGATGATCCTTCCACCTCAGCCTTCCAAGTAGCTGAAACCACAGGTGTGCACCACCATGCCCGGCTAATTTTTATTTATTATAGACACCAGGTCTTGTCAAGTTGCCCAGGCTGATCTTGAACCCCTGGGCTCAGGCAATCCTCTCGCCTCTGCCTCCCAACGTGCAGGCATGAACCACTGCACCCGGTCAACACAATTATCCTTAAGATAAGAAAAAACTAGCCAGACACAGTGGCTTATTCCTGTAATCCCAGCATTTTGGGAGGCTGAGACAAGAGGATTGCTTGAATCCAGGAGTTAGAGACCAGCCGAGGCAACACAGTGAGACCTTGTCTCTACACAAAAATTTAAAAATTGGCTGGGCATGGTGGCATGTGCCTATAGTCACAGCTTTTCAGGAAGACAAGTGGAAGGATCGCCTGAGCCCAGGAGGTCGAGGCTGCGGTGTCTCATGATGGTGCCACTGTACTCCATTGTGGATGAAAAAATGAGACCCCTGACTCAAAAAAAAAAAAAAGAAAAAGAAAAAGAAAAGAAAAAAGAAGAAAAAGAGAAGCTACTCATTTCCATCCACATGGCTAAGTAAATGGTGGAGACAGGAGGCAGGCTATGAAGCCAGACTGTTTGACTCCAGAGACTAGGGTCTTTCTGCTACACAGTCAAATATTTATTGACTGAATGAATGAATGAATGAAAGATAAATCAAGGGATGAGCAGACAATCAATGCTATTTCTGTAGTCTGTGGCTTTCTAAGTCATTTTTGCTGCTCACATGAACTGAATGTCCCAGATCTTATAAATGGTCCATGTGTGGTGGACAAGCTACACAGCAAGGAATGTGGCCTAAACATCTGATACACTTAGGTTTGAATTTCAGCTCTTTTCTCACAAGCTGTTATCCTAGCCAAATGACTTAATCTCTCTGAACTCCAGTTTTCTCGTCTTTAAAATGAGAAAAACATAGACCTTATAGCACTTATGGAGAGGATTAATAAAAGCATGTATGTAAAGGTATAGTGCCTGGCACAAAGTAAGTTCTCAATAAAATTGCTTTTCCTCTTTCTTGTCATTCTGGTGAGTTGCCCAGGACTTCAGTACCCTCCCCAGAATGAACCCTAATTTCCCCTTGCCCGTTTCATTCCCAGGACTGGCATTTCTGCTCTTAACCCAGTTAAGTCTCCTGGTTGTATCACAGGTGGAGTGGCAGCCCTGTCTTGAGCCCTACTTGCTGCAACCCTCTGTAACTTCATCTTGGATGTCCTTCCCTGCCCCTTTGCTGTTAGCCTGCTCCTACGTTTGATGAGCCTCTCCAAAGAAAGTCCTCGGGCAACATCAAACCTCCCCTGCCCACCTTTGTGGAGTTCCTAAACCCAGAAGGCGAGGCTGGAGCCAGGTCTGTTCTGTCCAGTCCTAACAAACGGTCCAACAGGGGCAGCAAAAGAGTCCGCTTAATTTTAATAATGTCAATTATATGAAATGCCAAATTAACAAAATGGTTACTCCAGGGAAACACTACAAGCGTACTCCTGGAGCACTTTTTCCTGGAGCACTTTTCTTCTTGTACCCTGAATACCTGTTTTACAAAGTAAAGTACATGAATAGTTTTGTATCCTAACCACTGGGCTCCAGGCTAATTGTGAGCACAGGTCCTTAACAATGCGCAGCACTTCAATTAGGTCCTAAAAAGTAAACACACCGACCCTATATGTAGTATTTATAGCCACTATTGAGTCTTTTCATAGTTCGGATAACCTGGAGGCTGCTATGATTGCTATGATTTTATGTGGCTAATAATAATAGTACAAGAATTGAGCCTAAATTTTAGGAATTTGTAAAAATCAACTCCGGAAAACTGAATCTAACACCAAAAAAACCCCCTGCTTTTCCTTTCTATTTTATTTTATTATTTTTTGTAGATCCGAGATCTGTGTTGCTCAGGCCAGTCTCGAACCCTTGGGCTCAAGCGATTCCCCCTTCTGGGGCTCCCAACGTGCTAGGATCACAGGAGTGAGCCTCCGCGCTGGGTCAATCTTTGCTTTTTCATAACCACTTCCGGGTTACTGCACCCCCCCCCCCGAACCGGAAGTGCCTACCCGTGGGGGATGGGTCTGCGGCTGCGCAGAGCCCCGCGGAGCAGAGGGCGTGACCTTCTGGAGCGCGGGAGGCAGCAGAGCTTGCCACTACGTGTGGAACGTTCTGGAAATTGGGAGCTGCAGAGCTGGCTCTGGGGGCCTGGTGAGCAGGTATGTTTGCGGCCCTGAGGACGAGGTTTGCTTTTCTTTTATTTTTTTTTGAGTTGGAGTCTCACTCTGTCGTCCAGACTGGAGTGCAGTGGCCGCTCTCGGCCACCGCAGCCTCGACCTGCTGGGCTCCGGCGGTCCTTCTCCGCCTTCCGAGAAGCCGGAATTACAGGCATGCGCTACCACGCCCGGCTGATTTTTTTTATTTGTTGTAGAGATGAGGTCTCGCCGCCCAGGCGGGTCTCGAACCCGTGGGCTCAGGCAGTCCACTCACCTCAGCCTCCCAAGCAAGGCGCGGGATTACAGGCTGAGCCACCGAGCCCGGCTGGGACGAGGTTTTCTTTCTCCATTCTTCTACCCCTGAGTTTCCCCCAGGCTCACCGAGGTCGTATCTTCACCTGAAGATGAGCGGGCTGGAGGACTGGGGGGGGCTTCCCACCCCTTTCTTCCCCTTTGTGAGTCGTGGACTGGTTTCCTCGGGTTGTTCTCGCAGGAGGGTAGCGCTACGTCCTTGTCCGAAGCCCCTTCACCCTCCCTGCGAATCCATGTTTCATTTACCCTAGGCTGTGTGGGTCCCCGGAAAGGAGGATCCCTGGAGGCCGACACGTCCCACGCGACAAGGGTGGGAGCGTGGGAGGGAGAAATGGAGGTCATAGCGTAGTGCTACATTTATTTATTCATTCATTCAATCATTCATTGATGTATGGATTGCTTGTTGAAGTCTCACTCTGTTGCCCAGGCTGGAGTGCAGTGACACGCTCACGGCCACCACAGCCTTGACCTGCTGGGCTTCAGCCATTCTTCCGCCTCCGCCTTTCAAGTAGCTGGAACTACAGATGCACACCACCGCACCCGGCTAGTTTGTGTGTGTGTGTGTGTGTGTGTGTGTGTGATTTATTGTAGAGATGAGGTCTCACCAAGTTGCCCAGGCTGGTCTCAAACCCTGAGCTCAGGCAATCCTCTCGCCTCGGCCTCTCAAAGTGATGGGATGACAGGCTGAGCCACGGCAGCCAGCCGTGCTAGGCTTATTTAAATTTGTTTTATTTATTTATTTTTGTTTTTATTTTGGGTTCCGAGGTCTCGCTCTGTCACCCAGGCTGGAGTGCAGTAGCACGACACATCGCAGCTTCCAGCGTCCTGGACCTCCTGGGCTCAGGCGCCCCTTCTGTTTCCGTCTCCGGGGTGGCTGGGATTTACACGTGCATGCCACCACACCTGGCTCATCTTTTTTATTTTTATTTTTAGTAGACTCGAAGTCTCGCTCTGTTTCCCAGGCTGGTCTCCTACTCCTGAGCTCAAGCAGTCCTTCTGCCTCGGTCTCCCAAAGCGCTGAGATTACAGGCGTGAGCCTCGGCATGGGGCCCGACCTATTTAAGTTTGAGAACACGCTAGAGTTTGGGGAAAACAAACAAAGACAGAACCATAAAAGCCCAGCGTCTTGGGACTGGCAAATGCCAGAGAGGGGCCAAGCCTTTTGTTTTCCGAGGAGGAAGCAGGCAAGCTGTAGGGGACAGGGTCTGGAGTGGGCAGTCCAGGAGCTTTCCCAGAGGCACCTCCCACCCCCACTCCAAGTGCTGCCCAAGCCATCTCTTGCTTCCTTCCTGGTCCTCACCAGCTGCCTGGGGAACCATTGACGCCAATTCCTTTCTCACTTCTTAGTGCACAACATTGCTTAGCTTCTCTTGGCTTTCGTTCACTTTATTTAAATTGCTTACACAACCCATAATAAGGGTGTGAAGATTTAAATGAATATTTGTATATTATTGATACAGACAGACATACGAGGGGTACCCCCAAAAACCTGGAGTTAATGTATTAAAAATTGTGTGTTCTTACATGTGTGAACTTCGGTCACCTTCAAAGTACTCTCTGTTTGATGCAATACAGCTATTGAGATGCTTTTTCCACTGCTCAGAATGGGTTTTGAACTCGTCAGTTTTGATGCCTTTTAGTGCTTTTGCTGTTTTTTGTTTCACTTCATCCACATCAGCAAAACATTTCCCTTTGAGGACTTCTTCATCCAAGGAAATAAAAAGTCGCTGGAGTGAGTTCGCGTGAATACAGAGGGTGGGGCATGGGGATCAGGCCATTTTGGGTCAAAAACTGCTGAACACCCAGCGCTGGGTAGACAGGTGCACTCGAAAAATCACCCATCATGAAATGGGCAAATACATTGAAAGAATCTCCAAAAAAAATTCACTTAAGCAGAACCAGCCTCTCTCACACAATGCAAGCTGGTACACTGGTGCCAATGGATTTTCCTAGAACACTCACCTAGCTGGGGGCTGGGAGTGGGGGAAGCATGTTCTATAAGTAGCCAGCCCTCCAAAAGATAATTCTGGTTTTTTGGAGAGGTCCCCCTCATGTATATATATACATGCCAGTAAGTGCTCTAAAGAGTTACTATAACCTTTGCATATATGCAGTTTGTGTGTGTGTGTGTGTGTGTGTATTATTATTATTTTAAAATCAGAGTCTCTGTCACCCAGGCTGGAGTGCAGTGGCACGATCAAAGGTCACTGCAGTCTTGACTTCCTGGGCTCAGGCGATTCTTCCACTTCAGCCTCCCAAGTAGCTGGGGCCACAGGCACATGCCATCTAGCTCGTTTTTTGATTTAAAAAAAAAAAAAATTCAAGGTCTCGCTCTGTTGCTCAGGCTGGTCTCAAACTCCTGGGCTCAAGTGATCCTCCCACCTCAGCCTCCCAAAGAGTTGGAATTACTGGTATGAGCCACCATGCCCAGCAATTATGTGGATATATTATCAGGTGAGCCGCCACTAGCTACACAGTCAATGCCGTTGTGGTGAGGGGAATAAAAGGTGCAGCCCTTCCTCCAGCCAACAACCCATTTACTTATTCAAAAACAAAATTTTTTGAGCATCTGCTGTGTGCCAGGTGCTGGGTAAGGTAAAACAGAAGGTGTCCTTATTCTCATGGAGCTATTTAACTTGCCATTCATTCATTCATTCATGCAATAAATTAGGAAATTACAGAGCAGCTAGTTTTAACCCAGCAGGAAGAAAGAACTTCCTAATTATTAGAGTTGTTCACAGGTAGAACGAAAATGCCTTGGGAGACATTAACTTATTTACCATCATTGAAAGTGACTTTCATTTGGATTTAGTTGGTTTCTAAATTTTGCCTTGAACTACTTTTGTATTAGTAATGTGGAGAATATAAACTTGGTTGGCATTGTTTATGATTTAATAGGGGAAATGAAGCATATTTATAAACAATTATGTTTGGCAAGATGTGGTAAATGCTCAACAGATGTGTAAGGCAGACTCTGAATAAGAAGTGTCATTTAGTGAGATCAGGGATAGTTTCTTGGAGGAGGCAGGATTTCTAATGGACCTGGAAGAAGCAGCAGGATTTTTAAAATTTTTTTTGAGATTCAAAGGTTTTTATTTCTAGGAAAAAAATATGAAACGTGAAAGGATGTAAGTCAAAGAGTGCGCACAAGCATCAGAGACAAATGGAAGGGGAGCCCACTGGCTGGGACCTGGGAGAATTTTTAGATGATTATGTGTTTTCTAAATTTTTATTTTAAGGATGCGGGGTACAATTCAGGATTAGATATACAAATGGTCATTGTACAGGTAAAGTTTGGGCCTCACTTTGGTCCCCACTTCGCCGGGTTTGAGATCAGGTACCCTTACTGATGATTAAGTGCCCCCTCCCCCCGTAGTTTCCCACTACTGCCAGTCCCTTTCTTATAGTGTTATGATTATGATAAATGTTCAGGGTCCACTCATGAGTGAGGACATGTGGTACTTAGTTCTTTGTTTCTGTAATAGATCACTTAATATTATAGACTCTAAATCCATCCAAGTTGCTGTGAAGTTCATAATCTTGTCCTTCTTTATGGCTGTGTAATATTCCATTATGTATATGTACCACTTTTTTTTTTTTTGAGTTGGAGTCTCACTCCGTCACCCAGGCTGGAGTGCTGTGGTACACTCATAGCCACCCCAGCGGCAACCTGCTGGGCTCCGGGATTCCTTCCGCCTCAGCCTTCCAAGTAGCTGGAACTACAGGCACATGCTACCATGCCCAGCTAATTTTTGATTTATTGTAGTGTTGAGGTCTTGCCAAATTGCCCGGGCTGATCTCGAACCCGCAGGCTCAGGCAATCACTTGCCTCAGCCTCCCAAAGTGCTGGGATTACAGGCTGATGTACCACATTTTTTTAATCCAGTGCACTTCTGATGGGCAGCATGGTTAGCTCCATGTTTTTGCTATTTTGAATAATGCTGCAATAAACATGCATGTGCAGGTATCTTTTTCATAGAGTGATTTGAGTTCCTCCGGGTGTATGCCCAGAATGGGGATTGCTGGGTTGTATGGAAGGTCAATTTTTAGGTCTTTTAGAAATTGCCACGCTGTTTTTCACGGAGGTTGTACTTGTCTACCTTTCCACCAACAGTGTAGAAGTGTTCCCTTTTCACCACATCTTCTCTAGCATCTGATGCTTTTTGAGTTATTGATGATGGCCATCCTGACTGGAGTTAGGTGGTATCCCATTGTGGTTTTAATTTGCATTTCTTCATGTATCTGTTGGCTGCTTATATGTCTTCTTCTAAGAAGTGACTATTCATATCTTTTGTCCACTTTTTTTTTTTGCCCAGGCTGGAGTGCAGTGGCATGCTCACAGCCACTGCAGCCTCGACCTGCTAGGCTCAGGTGATCCTTCTACCTCAGCCTTCCAAGTAATCTTTTAAATAGGACTTTGTTTTTTTCTTTTTTGGCACATTTGAGTTCTTTGTAGATGTTGGGCCTTTGTCAGATATATAGTTGGCAAATATTTTTTCCCATTCTGTGGTCTGTCTCCTTGCTTTCTTGATGGTTTCTTTTGCTTGCAGAAACTTTTAAGTTTGATGAGTTCCCACATATCAGTTTTGTCTCTCTTATGACATGGGCATTTGGGGTTTTGATCAGGAATTGGTTTCCAGTTCCAATTTCCATAAGGGTGTCTCCTGCATTTTCTAAGGTTCTTATAGTTTGAGGTTTTACATTTAGGTCTTTGATCCATTTAGAGTTGATTTTTGTGTATGGTGATAGGGAGGGGTCTTATTTATATCTTCTGCATGTGGTCAGCCAGTTTTCCCAGCACTATTTACTGAATAAATTCTCTCCAGTGGTTATTAGTGGAAGCTTTGACAAAGATGAGTTGGTTGAAAAATTGAGGTTTTGTTTGAATCTATCCCGTTCCATTGGTCTATATGCTTGTTCTTGTACCAATATCAGGCTGTTTTGATTATTGTGGGCTTGTAATAAAGTTTAAATTCTGGAAGGGTGATAAATCCTATTTTCTGTCTTTTGCTGCGAATTGTTTTGACTATCTGTGGTTGTTAATGTTTCCATATGAATTTTTGTATTGTCATTTCTAGGTCTGAGAAGAATGATGTTGGTAATTTAATGGGTATTAAGTTAAATCTGTAGATTGCCTTGGTAGGATGGATATCTTAACAATGTTGATTCTTCCAGTTCATGAGCATGGAATATTTTTCTATTTGTTTGTGTCTTCTTGGATTTCTTTGAGCAGTGTTTTGTAATTTTCATTGTAAAGATCTTTCACTTCTCTGGTTAGGAAGATGCTAAGGTATTTCTTTTTGTTTTTTGTGACTATTGTGAATGGCATTGTGCTTTTTATTTGATTCTCTGCCTGTTTGTTGTTGGTGGTGTATAAGAATGTAACTGTCTTTTGCGTGTTGATTTTGTACTCTAAGACTTTGCCAAAGCCCTTTATCAGTGCAAGAAAGTTTTGACAAGATTATCTTGGATTCTCAGGATATAGAATTATACCATCAGCAAAGAGGAATAAGTTGACTTCCTCTTTTCCTGTTTGGATACCCCTGATTTTCTTCTCCTGTCTGATCGCTCTAGCTAGGACTTCCAATACTATGTTGAACAGAAGGGAGAAGTAGGATTTTTAAGATAGACTTTATATTTTAGAACTGTTCTGGACTTACAGAAAATTTGAGAAGATAGTGCAGAGTATACCTACACCCAGTTTTCCCCCATTAAAATCTTATATACAGTGTTCTCTGTTATTAACATTTTTTTTTTTTTTTTTTGAGGTGGAGTCTTACTCTGTCACCCAGGCTGGAGTACAGTGGCACACTTACGGCCACTCCAGTGTCGACCTGTTGGGCTTAAGCAATCCTTCCACTTTGGCCTTCGGAGTAGTCGGAATGTTATTAACATTTTAGTGTGGTATATTTGTTACAATTAATGAGCCATTGTTGCCACATTATTATTAACTAAAGTCATAGTTTATTTAGATTTTCTTAGTTTATACCTAATGTTGTTTTATTCTGTTCCAGGATTCCAACCAAGGTACCACATTACATTGAGTTGTAATGTTTTCTTTAAGTTCCTCTTGGCACTAACAGTTTTTCAGACTTACTTTATTCTGATGACCTTGAGGGCTTTGAGGAGTGCTGATAACATGATGATAAATGATGATAATTTGTAGGATGCACTACTGTTGGAATTTGATGTTTTTCTGATGGCGCGACTAGAGTTATTGATTATGGAAAGGGAGACTATATCATATCCAGCGTACCTACTATCAACATGGTTTATGACTGTTGATGTAGACTTTTACCACTTGGCTGAGGTGGTCTTTGTCAGGTTACTTCACTGGCACATTGCAGTCTTGAGCTCTTGGCTTCAAAGAATCCTCCTACCTAAGCCTCTTGAATAGCTAGGACTACAGGCATGTGCCAGTGTGCCTGGCTCTATGCTCCGCTTTCTTGATGATGGAGTAGCTACATAAATTATTTGAGATTTTTCTGCACAGGAGATTTGTCTCCTCTCCATTTACTAATTTATTCAAAAATTTATATCAATATGGACTCATGGATTTTTGTTTTATACTTTGGAGTATAATACAATACGATTTTATTTATTTTGCTGCTCAAATTGTTATAGCTTTAGCCATTGTGAGCTCTCTCAGTTGGCTCCTCTGCTCTTTGACATACCCTTATCGCTGTGGGGTGTGTGTGTGTGTGTGTTGGTTTCTATTGAATTGGAGTCTCACTCTGTCATCCAGGCTGGAGTGCAGTGGTACACTCACAGCTACCCCAGCATTGACCTGCTGGGCACCTGTGATCCTTCCACCTCAACCTTCCAAGTAGCTGGAACTACAGGCATGCACTACCATGCCTGGCTAATTTTTGATTTATTGTAGAGACAAGGTCTTGTCAAGTTGCCTGGGTTGGTCTTGAACCTGTGGGCTCAGGCAGTCCACCTGCCCAGTCTCCCAACGGGCTGGGATTACAGACTTGAGCCACCGAGCCCAGCTGTTTTTTGGGTTTCTTTAGGTGCTTTTTTACTTTTTGGCTCCAGGCTCATCTTGTATAATTCCTGTCCCCA
The DNA here is from genome assembly GCF_000164805.1 of Carlito syrichta. Taxonomy (NCBI): domain Eukaryota; kingdom Metazoa; phylum Chordata; class Mammalia; order Primates; family Tarsiidae; genus Carlito; species Carlito syrichta. The sequence continues at coordinate 30,924 of NW_007259915.1, forward strand.
TCCTAGAATCAGTCATTTTTCCAAGGAGCCCAAGTTTCTTTTATTGGTGAATGCTATTAGAAACCAAAGCCTGGGTACTAGGTGCACTTGCTGCTGCTAGGGTGTCATTTCTTTTCAGGCCTTTCAGCTAATCGAGCAAAGATACAAAAATGCGCGCGCGCGCGCGCGTGTGTGTGTGTGTGTGTGTGTGTGTGTGTGTGTGTGTGTGTGTACACTAATCTGGTTATATACACACACAGTCATGCATTGTTTAACAGCAGGGATATGCTCTGAGAAGCATTGTTAAGTGAGTTCATCATTGTGTGAACAATTGTTCAGTGAGTTCATCATTGTGTGAACATCATGGAGTGTGTACTTATACACACCTAGATGGTAGCACCTACTACACACCTAGGCCACAAACCTCTACAGCAAGTTACAGTAGTGAATACTGTAGGCAGTTATATATTTTGTGTATATAAACTTATCTAAACATAGAAAAAGTAAAAATATGGTATTATAATCTTATGGGACCATCTGTTAGGTATACTATTTGTGGTTGACTGAAATGTCATTATGCACCACATGACTGCATCTATAAATATTTCTATATGTATTCTTCTGTATCTATATTAAGTTAACAGTTTATACTGATATCTTTAACTCTAATCTACTATCATATGTATCATTCTAGCCTTCAGAGGTAAGATGAAAAAGAAAATTTAAATAATAGTATGAGGAATACATTTTTTTAAATGCTGTTATGAACATTGTATAGCATCTTAGTACAGATTGCATGCACCTCTGTTAGGAGTGAAATTGCTACACTTAGGAGTGAAATTGCTGGTTACAGGTTATAAGCATCTTCAACTTTGGTAGATAATGCCTGTGAAAAACTGAAAATTTTTTTTATTATAAAATGTGGGGTACAATTTAGGGTTAGGTATATGAACGTTGATTATGCAGGTACCCTTGTTGATGAGGTATGCTCCTCCCTCCCTAGCAGTTTCCCTCAGCTGCCACTCCCACCCACCCCCAACAGTTTCCCACTACTGCCAATCCCTTTCTTACAGTATTATGATAATTGTTCAAGGTCCACTTATGAGTGAGAACATACAGTACTCTGTTCTTTGTTTCTGTGATAGATCACTGAGTATGATTGACTCTAAATCCATCCAACTTGCTGCAAAGCCCATATGTTTGTCCTTCTTTATGGCTGTGTAATATTCCATTGTGTATATGTACCACAGTTTAAAAATCCAGTCCAGCTTCAGTGGTCAGCATGGGTTGGTTTCATGTTTTTGCTGTTGTGAATAGAGCTGCAACAAACATGCGTGTGCAGGTATCTTTTTTTGTAGAGTGATTTGAGTTCCACCTGGTATATTCCCAATGGGGGAATTGCTAGGTCATATGGAAGGTCAATTTCTAGTTCTTTCA
>NW_007259915.1:32778-35833 GCF_000164805.1 Carlito syrichta
TCCCAAAGGCGCGGGATTACAGGCTGAGCCACCAAGCCCGGCTTTTTGCCCACTTTTTAATGGGACTGTTTGTTTTTTTTCCTTTTGGAGCATTTGAGAGTTCCTTGCAGATCCTAGATGTTAGACCTTTGTCATATATACAGTTGGCACATACATTTTCCCATTCTGTGGGCTGTCTCCCTGCTCTCTTGATGGCTTCTTTTGCTTTGCAGAAGCTCGTCAGTTTGATGAGGTCCCACTTGTCTATCTTATTTCTTATGGTATGGGCACTTAGGGTTCTGATCAGGAATTGATTGCCAGTTCCAATTTCCATAAGGGTGTCTCCTGCATTTTCTAAGATTCTTATACGTTTAGGTTTTACATTTAGGTTTTGATCCATTTAGAGTTAATTTTTGTGTGGTGATAGGTAGGGGTCCTGTTTCAGTCTTCTGCATATGATCAGTTTTCCCAGCACCATTTACTGAATAGGTTCTCCTCTCCCCAGTGGTTGTTTTTGGAGGCTTTGTCAAAAATGAGTTGATTGAGAAATTGAGGCTTTGCTTCCAGAATCTCTACCCTGTTCCATTGTTCTATATTCCTGTTCTTGTACCAATATCAGGCTGTTTTGATTACCGTAGCCTTACAGTAAAGTTTGAAGTCTGGAAGTGTGATACCTCCTGCTTTTTTTCTTTTGCTAAGGATTGTTTTGGCTATTCTTGGTCATTTATGTTTCCATATGAATTTCTATATTGTCATTTCCAGTTCTGAGAAAAATGATGTTGGTAACTTAATGGGTTTTGCGTTGAATCTATAGATTGCCTTTGGTAGGATGAACATCTTAATGTTGATTCTTCCTATCCATGAGCATGGAATATTTTTCTATTTGTTCGTATCTTCTTGGATTTCTTTGAGCAATGTTTTGTAGTTCTCACTATAAAGGTCTTTTACTTCTCTGGTTAGGAAGATGCCGAGGTATATCTTTTTTTTTCTTCTTCTTTTTTTTGGCTATTGTGAATGGGATTGTGCTTTTAATTTGAATCTCTGCCTGCTTGTTGTTGGTATATAGGAATGCAACTGTCTTTTGCACATTTATTTTGTACCCTGAGACTTTGCCAAAGTCCTTTATCAGTGCAGGCAGGTTTTTGACAGATTCTCTTGGATTTTCAAGGTATAGGATCATATCATCAGCAAAGAGGGATAACTTGACTTCCTCTTTTCCTATTTGGATACCCCTGATATTCTTCTCTTGTCTAATTGCCCAAGCTAGGACTTCCAACACAGTGTTGAACAAGAGGGGTGGAGAGTGGGCAGCCTTATCTTGTTCCAGTTTTCAGGGAAAATGTTTCCAGTTTCTGTCTATTTAGCAAATGTTAGCTGTGAGTTTATTGTAAATGGCACTTACTATTTTGAGGTATGTTCCTTCTATACCTAGGTGTTTCAGGGTTTTTATCAAGAAGGATGCTGGATTTTATCAAAAGCTTTTTCTACATCTAATGATATAATCATGTGGGTCTTGTTTTTACATCTGTTGATGTATTTAGTTACATTTATGGAATTGTGATGTTGAACCAGCCCTGCATCCTGGGGATGAAGCATACTTGGTCATGGTGGATTATTTTTGAGATAATTAGCCCAGCTAATTTTTTGATTTACTGTAGAGATGAGGTCTCGCTGCCCAGGTGGGTCTCGAACCCACGGGCTCAGGCTATCCACTCACCTCAGCCTCCCAAAGGCGTGGGATTACAGGCTGAGCCACCGAGCCCAGCTTGTTATTAGATCCGATTTGCTAGAATCTTGTTGAGGATTTTTGCATCTATGTTCATAAGGGATATTGACCTGTAGTTCTCTTTTTTTGCTGGATCTTTACCTGGTTTGGGTATCAGTGTGATGTTAGCTTCGTAAAGTGATTTGGGGAGAATTCCATCTTTCTCAATTGCCTGGAATACTTTCAATAGGATTGGTATCACCTCCACTGTGTACATTTTGTAGAATTCTGCTGGAAAGCCATCCAGTCCAGGGCTTTTTATTGTAGCTAGTTTTCATATGACAAATCAATTTCCTGGGTAGTTATTGGTCTATTTAGTGTCTCAGTGTCTTCAGGTTTCAACTTGGGGAGGTTGTGTGATGTCAGAAAGTCCTGCATTTCATCTAGGTTATCAAGTTTGTTTCCATATAGGTGTACATAGTAATCTCTGATAATGTTTTGTATTTCTTTGGGGTCAGTTGTGATTTGATCTTTTGTATTTCTCATTGTGTTTATTTAGGCTTTTTCTCTCTTTTTCTTTGTTATTCTGGCTAGGGATCCATCAATCTTGTTAATTCTTTCAAAGAACCAGCTTTTTGTTTTGTTGATATTTTCTGTGATATTTTTGTCTTCTATGTCCTGTATTTGGGCTCTTATTTTGGTGATTTGAATTCTTCTGCTAAAGTTGGGGTTTTGGTGGTCTTCTCTTTCCAGCTCCTTAGGTGACTTGTTAGGCTCTCAACTTGTGATCTTTCTGTTTTCTTGATGTGTGCTCATGGAGATATGAATTCACCTCTTAGAACTAATTTCATGGCATCACAAAAGTTTTGGTAAGATGTTTCTTCATTTTCTTTTGTTTCCAGGGATCTTTTGATTTCTGCTTTGATTTCAGTGTTGACCCAGTAGTTGTTTAGCATCATGCTCTTTAGTGTCCATGTCTTTGTGGGCTTTGGGAAAATTTTGTTGGTGTTGATATTTATTTTTATTACACTGTGTTCTGAGAAGGTGCATGGCAAGATTTCAACCTCAGGCAATTTGTTTATGCTTGATTTATGCCCAAGGATGTGATCGATCTTGGAGTACATTCCATGTGGTGATGAGTAGAATGTATGTTCTGTGGTTATTAAGTGGAATAACCTGTAGGTATCTATTAAGTCCATTTGGTTGAGTGTCAGGTTTAGGTTCTGGATGTGCTTGTTGGTATTTTGCCTCAGTGATCTATCTAGGTCTGTTAGTGGGGCATTCAGGTCGCCTCCTATAATAGTGTTAGAATCAATATCTTTTTTTTTTTTTTGAGTTGGAGTCTCACTCTGTCGCCCAGACTGGAGTGCA
>NW_007259915.1:36105-36437 GCF_000164805.1 Carlito syrichta
TTGAACTTTCATCGGAATTGGCTCTTGGTGGTCTCTCAGATTGAACTTTCGGCCACTACATTCTCACTCATAAGTGGACCTTGAACAACTACTGTATTACTATAAGAAAAGGATTGAAAGCCAGGTTTGGTGGCTCAGCCTGTAATCTGCACCTTTGGGAGGCTGAGGTGAGTGAATTGCCTGAGCCCACGGGTTTGAGACCCGCCTGAGAAACTTGGCAAGACCTCATCTCTACAATAAATCACAAATTAGCCGGGTGTGGTAGTGCGTGACTGTAGTTCCAGCTACTTGGAAGGCTGAGGCGGAAGGATCGCCGAAGCCCAGCAGGTTGA
>NW_007259915.1:36457-79835 GCF_000164805.1 Carlito syrichta
CACTCCCCACCCAACAGTGTAGAAATGTTCCCTTTTCGCCACACCCTCTCCAGCAACTGTTATTTTTTGAGTTATTGATAATTGCCATTTTGACTGGAGTTAGGTGGCATCACAGTATGGTTTTGATTTGCATCTCCCTGATGATTAGTGAGGTTGAACATTTCTTCATATGTCTGTTGGCTGCTCGGATGTCTTCCTTTGTGAAGTGTCTGTTCATATCTTTTGCCCATTTTATAAGGAGTTGTTTGTTTTTTTCTTTTTAGCACATTTGAGTTCCTTGTAGATCCAAGATGTTAAGCCTTTGTCGGACCTGGAGTTGGCAAATACTTTTTCCCAGTCTGTAGGCTGTCTCCCTGATCTCTTGATGGTTTCTTTGGCTTTGCAGAAGCTTGTCAGTTTAATGAGGTCCCACTTGTCTATCTTATCTCTTATGGCCTGTGGGTTTCAGGTTTTGTTCAGGAATTGGATGCCAGTTCCAATTTCCATGAGGGTATGTCCTTCATTTTCTGAGGTTCTTATGGTTTGAGGTTTTATATTCAGGTCTCTGATCCATTTGGAGTTAATTTTTGTGTATGGGGATAGATAGGGGTCCTGTTTCAATCTTCTACATGTGGTCAGCCAGTTTTACCAGCACCATTTACTGAATAGGTTTTACTCTCCCCAATGGTAGGTGGTGGAGGCTTTGTCAAAGATGAGTTGGTTGAGAAATTGAGGTTTTGCTTCTGGAATCTCAATTCTATTCCAATGATCTATATACCTGTTCCTATACCAATACCAAGCTGTTTTGATGATTGTAGCTTTATAGTAAAGTTTGAAGTCTGGTAATGTGATACCACCTGCTTTGTTTTTTTTTGCTGAGGATTGTTCTGTCTGTTCTTGGTTGTTTGTGTTTCCATATCAATTCCTGTGTTGTTTTTTCTAGGTCTGAGAAGAATGTTGCTGGTAATTTGATAGGTATTGCATTGAATCTGTAGATTGCCTTAGGTAAGATGAACATCTTCACACTGTTGATTCTTCCAATCCATGAGCATGGGATATTTTTCCACTTGTTTGTGTCATCTTTGATTTCTTTGAGCAGAGTTTTGTACTTTTCATTGTAAAGGTCTTTCAAGTCTCTGGTTAGGAGGATGCCAAGGTACTACATTTTTTTGGTGGCTGTTGTGAATGGAATTGTACTTTTTATTTGGGTTTCTATTTTTTTATTATTGGTATAAAGAAATGTGATTGTCAGCCGGGCTCTGTGGCTCAACCTGTAATCCCGTGCCTTGGGAGGCTGAGGTGAGTGGATGGTCTGAGCCTGTGGGTTTGAGACCCGCCTGGGCAACTTGGCAAGACCTCATCTCTACAATAAATTTAAAAATTAGCTGGGCGTGGTACTGTGCACCTATAGTTTTAGCAACTTGGAAGCCTGAGCAGAAGGATCGCTGGAGCCCAGCAGGTCGAGGTTGCAGTGGCTGGGAACGGCCACTGCACTCCAGTCTGGGTGACTGAGTGAGACTCCAACTCAAAAAAAAAAGAAAAAAGAAAAGGATTGAAAGTGGCGGGAAACTGTGGTGGGGGGAGGGAAGGAGGTAGGATTGACAATAGTCGATATCTGCCAGAGAGCGGGCACTCCTCATAGATAAGGGTACCTACACAGTGAATATTTGTATACCTAGCCCTAAATTATACCCCACAATTTTAAGTAAAAATTAAGAGGAAAAAGAACAGAAAAAAAATTTGCATCTCAACAGGTAGGTGTAGCTGCAGATAAGTGTACATCTAGTAAACATACTAGCCATAAGCCCCTCATGTGCAATGGACATAGCACGGATTATTTTACAATAAAATAGAACATTGGATAACCTAACAAGTTAGTTAATTAGAAGTATAGAGGGTTTCCTATCCATTAGTTTACTGTTATGCTTTAGTTAGTACACACATACAAGATAATGTTACCTCTTGGATAAAGAATAAAGAATCTGAGGATCAGCAAGAAATGAGTAGACACCTCCACTTGCAAGGTATAATGCAAGAAGACAGATATACTCATCTGATCATAAACTCTGTATGGAATTCTGATGGTGTTTGTTACTCAGGAGACAATTCACATTTTCTGAGTGGCTTAAATGAGTAAATAATTAAACTAATGTTGCAAATTTATGAATATTACTAATACAAAGGACAAATGTTCATCCTGCATAATACTCACCTTCATATTAATTGACCTGATTGTCCTAGCAAAAGAAGTATAAAGGTGGGTTCAAGTGCCGATACCAAATTAGCAGTACATGGTGATGAACTTACTACCCTTGGTATCAAATATATGGAGAAGTCCATTCTATCTGGGCCACTTCAAATAACAGTATCAAGATAAATTTTAATTTTATTGAATACCTGGAAAAATGGAAACCTGGTCTGTGAAACGGCATGATAAAACAGTCTGGAAATGGTACTGTAACTTTACGTATTATATAAAATCAAAATCAGGGACATGGCCATGGATAAATTATTCACTGTTTGAGAAAGAGAGAACAAGGTCTTAGCAGGAAAACTTCAAAGTGTAAAATCTAGGGTCAAGAACTGATGATTGTAAATGAAAGACAATGTGGGAATAATAATACTGTTTCAGAAAGTCTGAAGTAATATTTTTGGAAGAAGTTGTCCTTGACAATTTTATTGAAATGGCAGAGGCCTGCAACTGTGGGCACTGCTGTGTCTGGCCAATGGCACAGCCAGTTGATCCTGCTGCCTAGAACATCTGCTCAACACCATTTATGGTTTCAAATACAATACTTTCTCCTCAAATGATCCTTTCATTTTTTTATTGAAATTCCATTCAAAATTTCTGTTCACAAAAATAATCTCTCAAACCAGAGGAAAGAAACTTTTAAAATGTGCTTGCATAGCTTCTAATTCATAACTGAATTTTAAAGTGTCTTTTTTGTAAATCTCTATATTCACCTAGTTTAAAATAAATTCTTTATACTGCACTTCTCCATCTCTTTTAACATTCAGTAACAATAGAGCAAACTGAGCACCACACTTAGGTGAAGCAGTGGAATCAGAAGGTGAAGGGGTTGCTTAGCAACGTCACCTGTGGGTAATTAAGCATTTCTGGAGAGTTGCTGGATTTGGCTTTAAATTCTTGGCCTTGTTACAAATAGCTATTTGGACTAGTGGGATTCTGCCTAACTGTTGTATTACAGATTATAGTGGTCAAGATGGGCAACCAGGTAAAAAGTGCTTATCACCAAAACTTTTTTTTGGATCAGACTCATGTCTCTCATTGTAATCAGCCCAAGGCACATACCAAGATAAGTAGAAATGACTAGAAGGTCACAGATGAACACCTACATTCCATATAAGTAATTCACAATGCTGTTTTCAAATTACTAGCCATCATGAGTCTTATTCTGCTTTAGGTCAGTGCTAAAAACACATAGAAGAATCCAGGGCAGGTGCTCTACGCTATGACAAGGCATCTACACATGAATAAGATGATTTGAATCCCTCAAGAATGTTGAAAGCTAAGTTAATATTCACCCACATCTGTGAAGATTCACAAATTATATCAAGTGAAAAGAAGCAATACTATGGAATGCCATCAATGTTTATGACTCTTCTGTCATCACACTCTCAGGGGAGTTCTTTAGAACAGCCCTTTCCCCAGAGGACGGATATTTCCTTGGAAACACATCAGGAGGGCAGAGGCAGAGTGCTCTCAATTTGATCAAGATACCTAAATGCACAAGTCAGAACTGTATATTACTTATGAGACTATATATCTATTGAAAAACTTTAAACTATGGCATTTAATAAGATCAACATGAAAAGCCATAGTAGCAACTGGGTTTTATTTATAATGCTAGTAATTTTATAGTTAAAACAATAGTGAGATAAAAGTTAAGGTGATTCCAACAGCTTTGTGAAATAAAGAAGAAAAGGAGGTAGTGGTGTAGCTGAAATTTGTTAATAGAAAGCTGTAACATGAGAGTTTTAAAATGTCTTTATTATAATAGTACAAAGATAACAAGGCATCGGAAATAAGGATACATAAATCTACAGGGAAAATTCCCCATTATTGGCTTTCCAGAAAAGAAAAATAGATTGCTTAAGGTAAAATCATGTGAAAAAATCTTCCATTTTAAATAAAGGGAAATATATTCATTTTTTTTTAAGAAAAGAAGCACAATAATCTCTTAGAGGGAATAAGATGAAAGATACAATAGTGTGAACTCTCAGTATCCAGTAAATCTTGGGAAGTTTTGCAATCACAGAAGCCAAAAAAGATTTTGAAAGCACTAAAATATATCATCATGTTTTAGGAGAAACAACCTGTCTCTAGGTTGCCACTGTCAGCAATGGGTACGTTACTAAGGAAACCAGTAAAGCTTAATCATAACTTAATTATTTGTACAAGAGGTTTCTGTGACATGTGTCTCTTGGCAGAAACCTGGAAACCTAATGCATTTTAAATTTTGAACAGAACTGAGATGTCAATAATATAGCACAAATCAAACATTAAAACTACTAAAAACACTTTTTTTGTTTTAAAAATATTCTACTGATTTTAGAATAAATACAAATCCATACTTTCCCCATGAAAAGATTTCAAAAATGTGATTTTAGAGAATGACAGAGAAATGTGATTAAAGGGCATGGAGACTAGAGTTCTTAGTTTCAATCTGTAGCTAAACTTTATTGATTTTGTGTTTTGGAGGTAATTTATATGATTCTGAACCAGAATTTTACATTTTTCAAATTTAAAAATTGGCACTATAATGTATGGTTTGTTGAATTGTGATCTGTATCTGTATCCATGTATCTGACTCATTGCTTACTCATATTAGTTAATCAGAAAATGAATACTATTAGTAATATCTTATTCAATAATCCTTGAACAAATTTTAATTGAGCACTTACTCCATACATACTACTTTAGACTCTGTGAACAAAGGTGTGAGCAAAATATATGAATTTGTCCTCAAGATATATATTAATATTTCAGTGGTGAGTTACTCTAGACAAAAATAAATAAATGCAAAATTACAAATTCTGGTAAGTGAGCAGTGTGAAAGAATAAAATGTGTTCCCAAAAGAAATAACAAAGATATACATAATTTAGATTACAGAGGAAAAAGAAATCAGAGAAAATATCTTTAGTAGGCAGCCTTTTAAGCAGTGCCCTAAGAATAAATAGAACGCAACACAAAGAAGCCTTTCAACAGAGAGAATGATGCAAAAGAGCATCCATGCCTGAAAATGGAAAAGAGATGAGAGATTTAATACCCTGAAAGAAAAAAAAAATGGCTGAACCATAGAGGGAAAAATGAGGATCAGCTTGAGCAACAGCAGAAGAGGGATACAGAGGGAGGGTGAGCCCATAGTATGTGATCTTAAAGATTTTCTCGGAGCTGATGCTTCTAATAGCCAGATATGCTTGTTTGAAGATGTTTTCTACCTGAATTTTGGTAGGTTAATTAGGGAGTACAACTCGAAACATGGACAACTAAGGATCTTAATTTCAAATTTTTAAACTTAATGGGCTCTAGCAAGTTGACAATGGAAGATGAATTGCACCAAGTCTTGTGTAAGGATAAAGGGCCAATAGTAACAATCCAATCAATAGATGATGAGGATTTATGTGTTAATAGAACAGTTGTAGTACAGAAGCAGGAGTGAGAACATGTTTAACCAATGTTTAAAAAGGTAAATCAACAGGGTATGGCAATTGATGAGAAGTTACTTATTATCTCTCTCCAACTATTATGTTTCTTTCAGTTGTTCAGCCATGCTGACCAGTCTTACTGTGGTGGTCATGCCACACCTTTGAACAAGTGCCTGGAATGCCAACCATCAGCTATTCCAATGACCACCTCTTACCACTTCCTTCATTTATTTGCTCAAGTGACAACTTTCCATATATTCTCCTACAAAAACATAAATTTCAGGAAGGAAACATGTTTGATACTTTGTTTGTTTTGGGTTGTTTTTGCTCTTTTTTGTTTTTTATTTTTTTATTACAGGTACCTAGTACATGAGCCTGAGTCTCATAGGCATTAAATGAATTGCTGCTGATGATAAAAACACATGTGAAAGGAATTAATTTTAGAAAAGATGCTACAGTGTGGGTTGAATTTTTAATCAGGATAGTATCTAGGGCTCAAGAGAGCCATGTGGATTATAGCTATGATTTGAGGTAGGGTGGGGAGAAATAGGCAAAAACAGACAGGTGATAATGAACTCCATGGGCACGCATATGCAAATCAAAGGTACTGCCCAGAGAATAAAGAGTTAAAATTACCAAAGAGAGATACAATAGTTTTGTAACTAAGGCATTTCACTGGCAGCACATTTTACAAGTGGCTATGGTAGCTGTGCCTTGAAGTTAGAAACCCGTGCTCTCGCCTTTTTCATACTGCTTCATATGGACCTGTAATGCACTCTGCTGTTCCACCTTCTGTGATACACGTCACCAAGACTTGCCACTCAGAGGAAAGTTCAGATATTCTGTCACTCTCTTCCACTGTCTCTGTGCAGGACTGATTGGTTACTTCGTTACAGTCTGTTCTACAGAGCTGACAATCTCAATTTCAAAGAGGGGCTACTGGAGCTGCTGTTTATGCATTGTTGGCAGAGCTCTGAATCCCTTCAACATATATTTGAGAGCTACCCAGTCATCAGGAAAGAGACACTTCTTTTCATTTGTCTTTTGTTCTCTGTTTTCATTTCATTTCTGAACCTCAAGTAAAAATAAGAGAGAGAGAGAAGATAATATAAGCCAGTCCCATCTTTAAACTCATCTTTTATGTATACAATTATTTATACAGAAACATTGTTATGCTCAAGAAATTACTACTAGCTAGGCTCGGTGGCTCAGCCTGTAATCTCGCGCCTTGGGAGACTGAGGTGAGTGGATTGCCTGAGCCCAAGGGTTCGAGACCTGCCTGGGCAACTTGGCGAGACCTCATCTCTACAATAAATAAAAAAATTAACCAGGTGTGATAGTGCGCGCCTGTAATTCCAGATACTTGGAAGGCTGAGGTGGAAGAATCGCCAGAGCCCCAGCAGGTCGAGGCTGCAGTGGCCGAGAGCGGCCACTGCACTCCAGTCTGGGCAACAGAGTGAGACTCCAACTCAGAAAGAAATTATTACTAACATTATAATAAGAAATTAAAAGAATTTTAAGAAATTACTCCTATACTGAAATTAAAGTTAGCAATATGAAACATTTTCATTACAGACAAAGTAAACCAGGGATATACAAGCATAATGATAATAATGAAGAATACTTCATGGTACAATCAAGGATTGATGCAAAGTAATTCTAAGAGATAGGAAGAAATGTTAAAAGAATACGAAACTTGTATTTTGTCACAATAGCAACATTCAAGTACATATTGGCTCTTTCACAATATCTATAGTAAAACACTGCATGAATTAAATATTTTAGGAAAACACAACAGAAAAAATGAACAGAAACATTTCAAATATATCTGTTTTAATGAAACCATTATTTTCGTGATAGTATTTTATAATATTCTATATAAGGCTATTTGCCTACCAATGCCAGTTGAATAGCTTCATATTTTTGATGCTATAGTGTGGGTTGAATTATTAATCAGGTAATATCTAATAATCAGGATAGCATTTGATGTTTTATTGAGTATGAGTTTCCCTTTATAATGGATGCTAAGGGGTTAGTAGCTACACACATAAACAGAGACATTCCTGTGCTGAAAACCTCTTCAATTCGATCAGAAGACTCCTACACATCTCAAAGAGTTATTTTACATGTTTATATTTAAGGGGTAAATTTAAGGGAAACTTGTTTTAATTAATGTAGGTATTTTCTTTCAAATAGATTAGAATAGGCATTATTTTTTGTGTTATAGAAATTTCAAAAGATATAAAAAAGTAAAAAGAATAAGTGAAAACCCAACCTACATATGTCAATTTATTCATCTCAGATGACAAGCCAATGTCTTTGTGACCTCTTCCAATTTTTCCTAAAATTTCCAGAGGTTTGTTTTTTTAAAAAAACAAAACAACAACAACAAAAAAAAACATTAGGCTTGAAATATTTATGTTAAAATATTTTTCTTCTGTTGTGAATTCTCAAAATTTAATCCAACATTGCTGTGCCTTCTTCCAGTTGAAATACAATCACACTACTCTATTTCCCTGGATTCGTGAACTGTCTCATCCTGTGATAAAGTTATGAGTTAAGCTGTGAACTGTTTGTATCCATCACAAAATCTGAACTGATGCATTTTCTTCACTGGGTATTTTTCCAAATAGATCTATTTTATAAGATTCTCTTTGGTTTCAGGTTGTAAGACTATCAACGTAGATATTCCTGTGTAAGTAAATAAAGCTATGATAGTGTCAGCTTCTCAACTTTAGTATACATAATTCTTATTTATGTATTAATAATTCTTATTCTTATTAGTGGGACTGTGTGGTGAAATTGATTGTTAAGTCCAAGCAGGTTTCACATATATAAAAGTAATGTTTACAGCCGGGCTCGGTGGCTCAGCCTGTAATCCCACGCCTTGGGAGGCTGAGGTGAGTGGATTGCCTGAGTCCAGAGGTTTGAGACCCGCCTGGGCAACTTGGCGAGAACTCATCTCTACAATAAATCAAAAAATTAGCCGGGCATGGTAGCACGTGCCTGTAGTTCCAGCTACTTGGAAGGCTGAGGCGGAAGGATTGCCGGAGCCCAGGAGGTGGAGGCTGCGTGGCAGGGAGCGGCCATTGCACTCCAGTCCAGGCGACAGAGTGAGTCTCCAACTCAAAAATAAAATAAAATAAAATAAGGTTTACATAAAAGTTAATTTATAGTTGTATAAAGAGGTATAAGTCTGGAAACAGATATGCATTTTTCAATCCAGTGGATACCTCAAATATTCATAGAGATTTCACTAGGTTTTTGGAAGATAATTTTAAAATAACTTCTCAACTTTGTCTTTTCTATATCATGAAACTTTTCTGGAATACAACTTAACATTATAAATATGTTCTTATTTGAAAAAAAAGTCCTTAATTGAGAAAAGCTATGTGCAACATTATTTTAACATAATAAATGACTCAAATCTATTATTTCTCTGACATAGTGTTAAAAAATAACTCTACATGCCTGTCAAATATGCTATGTATTCTACTGAAACAGGCAGCATGTTTAAAATTGCATTAAATATATCAAGTCCAAAAATATGTTAAGTACTTATAAACCTTATTGCAGTGAGATAAAAGGTCTTCACTAAAACCAGTTCATTATTTTTGCTCAAGAATAAGAAGACTACATAACGTTAAGGTGTTCAATTTCCCCAAACTACACTTTTAACATGATTCCAATTAAAACACACTCTATGGGGAGTGGCTTGGCCCACATAGGTTGATTTCCTATAACGCTGAAAATAAGTGATCCCTATTCTCTTGAGTTCTACATTTGTCTCTATGTATTTCCTCCCTTTACCCTACATACAAAAATAGTTCTAGCTTTAGTTTTCAATGGAGTGCTCGTTGAAAGTTATTGATTTAAACATAAGACACCATCAATCTTTTATCATTTAATTCCCTATCAATGCAGCATTTGCTTTATCAAGAAAATCGTAGCTGAATGTTTTGTTAAAATAAGTTGAAACATAATTTAAATAAATAGGTTTGTAAAGCTCAGTGCTATTACTTTTAGCATTACAGAATTTTCTTTTTCTTTTTCTTTTTTTTTTTTTTGAGTTAGAGTCTCACTCTGTCGCCCAGACTGGAGTGCAGCTGGGCTCCGGCGAACCTTCTGCCTCAGCCTTCCAAATAGCCGGAATTACAGGCATGTGCTACCACGCCCAGCTGATTTTTTTATTTTTGTAGAGATGAGGTCTCACTGCCCAGGAGGGTCTCGAACCCGCGGGCTCAGGCAATCCACTCACCTCAGCCTCCCAAAGGCGCGGGATTACATGCTGAGCCACCGAGCCTGGCTAGAATTTTCTTTTTCATTCAACTTTTTAAAAAATTTCAGTTTTGTTTCATAAGTCATAAGCCACACCTTCTTGTTCTCTGTCTTGTTTGTGCTTTTTTCTTTTCTTTCTTTCAGTATTATTTCTGAATTTCATTTAATAATATTCCCCTATTCTTACTTATAAGTGCACTCAGTCACGCAAATGTATGCCCGAACTCCCAAGTGAAACTTAAACTTATGTAATTATTATAGTTTAAAAAAATATGAGATTAAGTTAAAATTTATATATATGTGTGTGTGTGTGTGTGTGTATACAGAGATAAATCACACAGAGATAAATCAATGACAGCAAAAAAACTGTCTCAAATTTAAGGAGCTACTAATTCAAGTTAGTTCAAATTCAAGACATTGTGAGCAATCAAAGACTTTTTAAAAAATATACTTTTTACTTTTATGTATCTTAGAATTTTATGGATGAATTTAGAATGAAACAAAGCATTTTCTCTTAATTGTGAAAGCAAGTCATTTTACTCACTGTATGTTATTTTTGCATGTATTTTGTGCAATCTTAACTCAAAATGCACGAGAGAAAAAATTTTAATTTGAGATGCTTCTTTTTGCCAGAAACAACTTGGAGACATTTCAAAGTATCTTATGAAAATCTTATACATACTTTCTATGCCAAAAATATGGCCGTCTTTGTAAGCAAATCTTTCTGGGTATCATATAAACATGACAACAGAATATTGTGATCATAACTTTTATAAATGTATTTTTTTAAAAGACACTATTAGAGAAAACACTATTTGGGGGTCTTTGCTGACAACTGCTTTTAGCCAAGCTATCACCACAATCAGGTCAAAACATCAATCATAAATCCTTTTTAAGGTAATCATTCTGGACTGGGCACAGTGACCTACATCTGTAATCCAAGCAATTTTGGAGGTTGAGGAGGCGAGATAGCTTAAATGAGGATTTCGAGAACAGCCTGGGCAACATAGAGAGACCACTTCTCTACAAAAAATTTAGAAAATTAGCCATAAACAAACAAATAAATAAATACTTGGCTCCTAAGATAAGTACCACAAGTTCTCCCTCATAAGCAGATCCTGAACCATTAACATAATACTATGAGAAAGGGATTGGCAGTAGCGGGATACTGCCAGGGAAGGGGGGGCGGGGCACACGAAATCAATAAAGGTACCTGATCTCAAACGAGGCAAATTGGGGAGGCCCTAACTTAACCTGTATGATGACCACTTGTATACCTAATCCTGAATTGTACCACACGTCTTTAAATAAGAAAATAAAAGAAACAAGACAAATAAATAAATAAGATCATATAGTTCTACTTTTATACTGTTAATGTGGTTTGTTACTTTGATTGATTTTTGTATGATAGTACATTTAGTTTTAAGTTGTGTTATACATGTATCCTAGAAATAAATTCCACTTGGCATGGTCAAAATAAATAAATTAAATTAAATTTTTTTTAAAAGTAAAAAGAAAAAATAAAAGAAAATTAGCCCAGCATGGTAGTGCACACCTGTAGTCCCAGCTACTCAGGAGACTGAGATGGGAGGATCACTTAAAGTCAGGAGGTTGAGGCTGCAGTGAGCCAGGATTGTGCCAATGCACTTCAGCCTGGGTAACAGAATAGGATTCTGTCTATATAGGGATTCTCCTGATTCACAGAGTCCCAGTTCCAATTTCATTTATAGAAAATCAGTATTATTTTTCTCTGGAATTACTTCTAATTCATGCTTCTCAAAAATTTATTTCCTGTTTCAGGGCAACTCTCTGTGTGGCCTTGAACCCACCCAGTTCTTCCTCCCTTCTCACTTGTAGTTCTCAAAGGCAACTGTAGATTGCGTTGGGAATACAATACCCTGAGATAGTGGTGAGCTGGTCAGAATAACCCAGACTCTGTTCCAGACTCTCCTGGAAACTGGATGTCCTTCAAGGTTATAGCCTAGCAGTCATATTTTTTCAGGTATAAAATCCGGGGTCGTTTCCCTCTGTGGTGCATGTGGGGCACATGCAAATGAGACTCCATCTGCCATGGGCAACTTTCCTCAGCCTTGGAAGACCCGCTTCTCATACATCCTAGGCGTCTGTTCTCTCTTTTGTTTCTCTTTTTGCTTTTTGAGTTGGAGTCTCACTGTCGCCCAGACTGGAGTGCAGTGGCCGCTCCCGATCACGGCAGCCTCGACCCGCTGGGCTCCGGCGATCCTTCCGCCTCAGCCGTCCGAGTAGCCAGAATTACAGGCGCGCGCTACCGCGCCTGGCTAATTTTTTAAAATTTATTGTAGAGATGAGGTCTCACCTGCCCGGGCGGGTCTCGAACTCACAGGCTCAGGCAATCCACTCACCTCAGCCTCCCAAGGCGCGGGATTACAGGCTGAGCCATCGAGCCCAACTGTCTGTTATCTCTTGTTGCCTATCTGTGAGTAATGAGTCTGTTTCACTTGTTTCATGTGGGTGTTCTGTCTCACTGGACTCAGACAAATTGGTAACCAGTGCACAGTGAACTTGCTTCTCACCTCTGTGTAGAGTATTAGTAATTCTAACCAATCAAGTTCTCTTGTAACCCAAACATGCTGATGTACGTTTGTAGGTTTACTGATGTAGATTCCTCCTACAAAATCCACCACAACTCCACCATAAGAACAAAAGAAAAAATCATTCTAGGAATGCCCAGTTGAGCTTGCACACACCAAAAAGAAAAATAAATGTCCTTCCTATTGGGTATTTCTGCTAGTCTCTGGCATAACTCCAAACTGCTGCTGAAGACTTCTGCTCCTCTATTATCCGTCAGTGTGGCTCTTGCCACCAGTACAGTTCCACTTGGCAAGGGCAATAGTCTTTTGCTAAACACCGTTGCTATTCTTTTCTGTACTATTTTTTCTCTCTCCCCTTCTCCCTTTCTTGTCTTTCTCTTTCTTCTCTCCTGTGTTCCCCTGAAAATACATTCCTTTGTTAGGAATAGAAACTCCTCGGTGTCTGCTGCCATTTCATGCCCCATTGACATTAATTGTATTGCAGTGTCCAGACTGAATGCTAGTTCTCAGTGAAATGAGAGGAAATGTGTCTTCTTTTTGTTCTTGTCTTTCTTAAGCAGTATTAGCATACTGTACTTTTTTGGTTAAGAGTTTATGGTTTTATTTTGCTTTTCTGATTGTTTGAATTTTTGTTTACATATCCCTTTCTCCCATAACCATAGTCTTTTGCTAAATTACTGATTTACTTACAAAGTCAAGGTTCTTATCTACTGGGGTGAATTTTTTACTAAGAGACATCACATCTGAAGTCACATCAAATTTCTTAGAGCAATGTACCAGTTTAGCAGTCAGGCCTAGATATGTCTAAATCTTGCTATTGGACTTAACTAACTCAATCTTGAATCTCTCCCAACATAAATTTTGTTTCAAGAGTGAAATGTGAAAGTAAATCAATGCCAAATAGAGCATATGCATTGATTGGTATATTGCCTTGTAAGTACACTCAGTTGTAGCATACCAAACTACTAATTATGAGTTCCTAAACAGTTTATATATAATCCTTTGTATCATTTACTGTAGTTATTTCTTGGTGTAAAATAAAATACAATTGGTTTATAGCATAATGAACACCAAATGTGTCTTAGTAATTTCATTATATTCTCAATAATGACATTCTGTTTTAATTATTAAATAACAACACTAGTGATATTAACAGATAAATAGAATTTCCATTGTCTCAGTATATGAGTTCTGGTGGAGACACTATAGCATATAGATATAAGAAGATTGTAAAGAATATCCAGAAGGTAAGAAAAAAAACCTTAAGTTCTTTAAACATAAATTGGACTAATTGATGGGAATTAGTGTACATAGATTACATTTGTTTGAATATACAACCTAAAAATTTTATGCTATATAGTCAGTATTTATTAGACAGCTTACATCTCAGTATGAAAAAGTAATTTTATATCATTTTATTTTTTTCTCAGAATGTGTTATCATATTACAAAATATTTATTTTCTTAAACTGAACACTGTGCTATAAAGTTTTATAATATAATTCTTTTATTTGAGATTTCTTTTTTGTGAATAATATAATTAACTCCAAAGCTTTATTTAATCTCCTTTAAACCTGTAATAACACCAAAAACAGAAAAGAGAAATGCTACAATAACAAAAACATTGCAATTAGTAAAGTATGTAATACAAACTCTCAGATAAATTATGTGAAAATAAATGTGTGTGATACTTGTTACCTAATAGTCTATGCATAATGATCACGTACCTTAATTAATAAAAGTATTATATTGTTCAAGTTGACATTTTTATCATTTCTTTTATTTTAGTTGTTTGAAATTGATGGTGCTATGTAGAATGGTTAAAGGCGACAATTAAGAACGGTTGTAAACAGAAATAAAAATGTGGATGCAAAGAAAGTTAAATATATAAGTGCATTAATGAGTCTTGGCAGGAATAAAGAGGACATTTATCATCAATAGAAAAGTTGTGGAATGTTCATGATCTGGAAAGTTTCACAGGAAGTTTTGTGTTGAAAGAGCTTTTGGAACAAATTCTTCTATTAACTTTGAATTAATATTTATATTGATTCTTTTTTCACAGGGTACTTGGAAAATAAATTTTTCATTAGCATTCATTCAGACAGTTTAGAATAATTGCTAACTTGAAAGATACTGTGTTCTGTCTATTAAAATATATCTTTTCTAGAACGCTTAAATTGTTTAGTATATTTATAGTACCAGATCCTTTCCTTTTTGTCATTTGCCAGTGTGGTATAATGTAATTCACTTGTGCTAATTCTGATGATATTTGAATGTTTTAAGACAATATCAGTTTCCTTTAAAACATCATATACCTTTTATAATAAGACATTCCTTGTCACTTAGGTTCAAATGAAGAAATATTTATTTTACTATACCTTTAGAAGGAATACTTGTCAAGCTGTTTTTCTTTAAAACTTGTCTTTTCAATTTTTTAAAAAAGTAATGCCTACTAAGTCTCTAAATTCCATAAAAGATGGGTGGTTGTTCTTAGTATTTTTTTTTTCCTCAATAACTTAAAAGAGAATTTGAGCAAAAATCCATATATATTCAACGTGAACATGATTGCTTAGAAATTATTATTTTTTCCATATTATAGTACATGATAATGCTGACCCTGTTGTTTTGTCATCAAGATATGATTTGATAATTTAAGAACCACAATGTGATGAAAATCCAAACAGAGAGCTAATTTAAATATTTACATTATAATTTTCATATGTATATATCGAGAGGGGAATCCTTGTAAACTGTTGGTGGGAAATGTAAATTAGTACAGCCATTTTGGAAAACAGTATGGAGGCTCCACAGCACAACAAGAATTATCATATAATCCAGAAATCCCCTCTGAAATATATCAAAAATAATTCAAATAATTATAATTTTTATTAATTGCTAATTATTTCTTCGAATTAATTTTAAATTATGAAGCTTACTTAAATATAAATTGGAAAAACCAAATGTTATAAAATGCAGTGAAAAAATGATAAACTTGTACAGAAAGACTTAAGTCTTTAATTGCCATCTATCCTCTGATAATTTAAAAATCTATGGCTTCACTCCAGGGCTTTCTTCTGAACCGCAACAATATATCTGTCACTGGATATACCACATAAGGCTCAAAATAAATTTTCAGGCAAGTGCTATATGTAATGACACCTTTTGTACTTCATTTCACCTAGCCCCTGCTTAGTTTTCATAGTAAACTTTCATAACTTTAACTAGTTCTTAAGGGATTCTTATATTGTACATATTGTACATCTGTCTTATATTGTACATCTCGTAGCTACAGGCCTAGCCAGGTATTTCTTGGTTCACGTAATTAGTTCAGGAGATGGACATCTGTCCTAACTAGATTCTTCAATATATTTAGTTTAGCTACCTTCCTCTGTGATCATTATCTCTAATTTGCCAGCAATCATATACTAAACCATTAGTGGAAGCTGAGAATTAAGCCATGAAAGAAAAAACATTGTTTTAAGATATGAAGAAGGAGAAACAACAACTTGAAGATATTGGGCAATGGCTGTGGTTGCAGTAAGTCTTTGGATATACCAAAGACATGGCTCAATTGATTATTATGGATCCACTAATTGTGGAACTCCAACTTTTGCAATTGAGAAAATTTTATTTAACATTATTTACTGGCTATTATTATTCACAAACTTATTCCTCCTCCTTCATTTATAATGGAATGCCATATTACCATTCTTGGTTACCAGCTAACCACTTACTTAACCTAGGACAGACTATATGAGTGGAAAGTATTTCATCTGTGGAGAAAATACAATACTTATATTACAGTATTGCTTGTAAAATACAATATGTATAGTACCTGTGCTTTAATAGTGGTTGCTTATTCACCCATATATTTGACAATCACAATTGATTTTTCTTAGTTATTCATTCCTTTCTTTTTTATTTCTTTTTATTTTATTTTATTTTAATTTTTTTGTGTTGGAGTCTCACTCCGTCGCCCAGACTGGAGTGCAGTGGCCGCTCCCGGCCACCGCAGCCTTGACCTGCTGGGTTCCGGCGATCCTTCCGCCTAAGCCTTCTAAGTAGCTGGAGTTACAGGCGCGCGCTACCACGCCCAGCTAGTTTTTTTATTTATTGTAGAGATGAGGTCTCACCAAGTTGCCCAGGCGGGTCTCGAACCCACGGGCTCAGGCAATCCACTCACCTCAGCCTCCCAAAGCGCTGGAATTATAGGCTGAGCCCAGTTTATTCATTCCTTTCAATCATCTGCTTATATATCTTTTAATCCATACTTTCATCACTCTTGTTGATGCAGCTCTAAATAAGTGTATTTTGTCAATATATTATGGAGGTAACAAGTGATCCACGGTCTCAGTTATCTTCAACAACAAATAATTCCTTTTTACTCATGATAGGTGACAGAAACTGCTACTATGTTGGTATGTGCTTCCTCTGATGGGTATGTTCTTACATTTGGTATTTAGGGAAGATTCAATCCTTCTTTGGGACAGCCTGTTGTTGTTACATAAAGGAATGAGTGAGTGAAAGAATAACATACCCAATGTTTCTTAAAATGTTAGACACTGCTACTCTAAACACATGTTACTGGCTCAAGCAAGCAATAGGACCAAGTCAGTCAGCAGACCAAGAAAGTATACTTTGCTTGCAGGGAGTCACTGAAAGTCACATGGTGATGAGTAGGCATGTGTTCTTTCCCTGGGCTGCAAAATAAGATAATCTACCACAGTCGGGCTCTATTCAAGCCTTATCTGACTTAGGATAATAACCTGTTGACAATCTCTTTGCCCTAATTGTATGAACTTTCATTCTATCCCACCAAAAATAAAAAATAAATAAAATAAATGAAACATTCCAAAACACAAACCTTTTCATACCACTTCCTGTCTAACATCTTACTCTGTTTCCTTGTCATTTCCAGATTAAAATTCAGACTTATTTGTGGATTAACCTCCAGTTTCCTTTGATCTGCTTACATTGACCCATATGTTGAATTCTATACCTTAAATACTTTGTATTTCTTTTGTCTTCATAATTTTGCGCATATATTTTCCTCCAACTGAATACCATATTCTTTCATGTCTACTCCTTTGGTTTCTTTTCAAGTGGAGAGAAAGGAAGGAGTAAACAAACCTCAAAACCAGAACAGACATACTTACTGTGTTTTGGTGATCACCCTCTCACAATTTGAATGTTTGCAAGTCATTAGTATAAATAAATTTGTCTTCCTTAGCAAGCAAGTCAACAACCTACCTCTACCAATTTGAATCAATGTTTGCATCAATGAACATTTAACATTAAGCTTGACAAATAACAAAATAGAATCCAACACGGACAGTAGCACATAATCTGGTCATTTACATGGTGTCAATTTGCCAATGTGGGTGGAAAAATCTATGTATGTAAAGCCTCCTCACATTTACTTTGTCATCTTTCCTATAAGCAACTTGTGAAATAAATAGAGTTCTGCTTTTAACTTTTTGATGTGCAACTTGCAGATTACCTGTCAATTGAGCCTACAAATAACCATGAACTAACAGATTTTCTAAGTATGTATAATATACTCCTCCCTCTGTTTACATCTGTTTCCTTTGCTATTATTTTTCATCCCTTGATCCTTGTTTTCACTCAGTTGCCTGCTATTTGTATAATGGAATTTGCATTTTAAAAATGAGTTCACATTTATAAAGCACTTACTAACTTGAAAGCATACTTTTAATCATTATTATAAGTGCCCCAAACCACCCCATGAGATCAGTTATCTTATTATCCATGTTTAATTGATGAGGAAATTGATTTAAAGATATATTAATTAATTTGTCCAAGACTATACAACCAGTACTCTCTAGGAAGATAGGTAACTGTATTCTCTAAGGAGAGCAATTACATATTTCCTTTTTTCCTCAGTTCTGTTCTAAAGTAAGTGACCAATATAACAAAGGGATGTTAGACAGAAGCTAACCTATTTCCTGTTAGTGACAAAATCGAAGTTAGAAGACAAGGCTTAATATTTACAAGCAAATATGCCTACTTATAATAAACCCCAGTGTGGGACAGATAGACACATGCAGGCATGGCAGTGACGGATCAGGAGAGATCTCAACTTTGAAGGCACTTAGCCTGGTTGAGTTAACTTAGCACAGTTAAGTTAATGCTATGGCTTGCAGGAGCAAAGGGAGTTATCTGCTGACTTCAAATAGGAACTGCCAAGAGAAAACTTAGGTGTACCCCAACTACGCATGCCCAGTGATTTATTTAAAAATTTGCCAGTAAGTTATGATTCTGTACCTCTCTAAGAGCAGATCAGAGAATGGCAAAGAGATCACAAAAATTAAGATCCTTAAAGAAAACTGCAGGTGTAAAGACATGTTGCTTCCAAGTAATGATTAATTCACTATTTCCCCCTCATACTTTTTTGACCTCCCTGTTATTTTCAGCTGATGACTTTGCTTCATACTTCATTGAGAGATATTAATAGCTAACAATTATATTCACTCAGGACCAGACACTGTTCTAAGAGCTTTACATACATTGAGTCTTTTAATGAAATAGAAGTAATCGGGCAGAAATTTCCTGTATTATATAATGCCAAATCTACAAATTTCTTTTCTTCTTACTTGTGTAATCTTCTTTCTTTTTATTATAGTTGATAAACTTTTCTTTTTCTAAAGTGGGTTAAATTTATCACCCCAGAGCCCATGTTCAGGTTTTGGTTAAAATCTGCCCTCACTTTCTCAAAAAACTTCCCTCCTGACATGAGTTTATTTTAACTGTTGAGTCCTTTAATAATTTTTATTAGTCAATTATAGCCATATCTCCATTCACAAATATAATTTCTGTCAAATTACACATTTTAGCTAAATTATTTATTTTTAATTGACAAGGTTATATATGTATCATGTACATGTTGCTCTAAATATATATACATTGTGGAAAGGATAAATTTAGCTAATTAACATATGCATTATCTTGCATACTTATTTTTGTGATGAGATCCTGACATTTCTCTTAGCAATTTCTAAGAATGCAATACATTGTTATTAACTATAGTTACCAAGTTGTATAATAGATCTTTTGAAATTATTCCTCCTATCTACTCAAAATTTTTCAGCCTTTATCAATATTTCCCCATTCCCTACCCCTGCCTACTCCCTGGTAACCACTATTCTACTCTCTTTTTTCATGAATTCAACTTTTTAGAATTCGACATGTAAATGAGAGTATACAATATTTTTATTTCTGTGACTGACTTATTTCACTTAACATAATGTTCTCCAGGCTCATCCAGGTTGTCTCAAGTGACACAATTTCTTTTCAAATTAAAATTAAGTAATTTGAAGGACTGAAGAAAACACTGTTGCCATTCTTTTAGTTCTCTTGTATTAATTTAGCCTCAGTGTACTTCTCTGTCAAGCACTCTGTGAAACAAATCCTGTCAGACCAGCAATTTCCATTATGTCAATTTCTGTGTGTATTTTTCCTTTGGTATATTCTTTAATCGTAATATCATTTGTCTCATTTAGCATTTATTTCTTTTAAAATACATTTCTTTCCTGATATAATATGTTGACATGACAGCATTTTCTCTTATTTCTTTTTTGTTTTTCACTCAAAGACCTTTTATAAATCCTCTTTGCTGGATACTCTGTCTTCTAACTAAAGAGAAATGTTGGGATACTCCAGAACACACATCCAAGCCCATGTAATGTTTTTTAAAATCATCAATATGCATGTATCTTCAAAATTTGTATCTCATAAGGCCATCTACCATGCATTTCAAAATAGATTTTTTTTCCAGCTACTTCCTCAATATCTCCAACATTTTTTATATTAGCATTCATCATAGCACATTCTTGACTGCCTATCCCTCAGATATGTTTCTTCCCATATGCTTCTTATCTTGATAAGTAGGTTTACCATCAACACTAATGTTGAAACAAACACTCTTTTTTTTTCTTTTTTCCTTTCTCTATGCCCAATGTAACAAGTCCTTTAGATTCTCTCAAAGTACAATTCAACGGCTACTAGGAAGGCTGAGATGGAAGGATCACCGGAGCCCAGCAGGTTGAGGCTGCGGTGGCCGGGAGCAGCCACTTCACTCCAGTCTAGGCGACAGAGTGAGACTCCAACTCAAAAAAAAAAAAGTACAATTCAAACCCCTCTGCCTTCCATCTCTAATGTCACCTTTTGGTCTAAGATACACTTATTAGTGTAATAGACATCTAATTGGACTCTATGGTGGCCTGCCAGTTATACACACAGTATTAAAAATGACCACTTAAAATATATATTTTTTTATTGTTGCAGTAAAACAGCTGCTAATTAGAGCAAAGTGCAAACACCTTTTTATAAGTTACATACCAATGATTTAGCCTCTGAGTAAGTTTCGGCTGCCATGTTACATTTTATCTTTGCCTCACATATCATGTGGTCAGAGTGGCCTTTCCTGACCACTCATTCTATGGTATTCTATTCATCATGTCACTCTATCATATTGTTTAGTTTCTTATGGGCACATTATTTCCTCTCTGAAGTTAGAATATTGGTATATATGTTTACATATTTTGTTGTTTTCTCCCACTAGACTATATGCTCTAATGTAGCATGTCTCCTGTAGCTAAAACAAAATTTGGCTTATGATAAGTATCATATGGTTTTTATTGGGAAAATGGATGAATATGTATATACAGAAATTGGAAGAGCACATGCAAAAATAGCTTCATTTTTGCTAGTGTTGAGGGAAAAATTGTTTTTAGCAATGTGTTCATATTTTTAGGGTGAAGGTATTGCCACTGTAGTCATGTGAATTTGGAAGACATAATATAGGTATACACAGCATTAGTTTTTGAAAAGAATACTTAAACTAAGATGGGAGATTCAGTAAAAGAATGTATAAAAAGGAATTGAAAAATTTAAGCAACATTATAAAAATAAGCACTTGGAGAAAATGTTTAAGGCACAGAGATGTAAGTCATTTACTTATTGGATATATGCTTAGAGCCTTCTGAGAAGATGTTCTAAGTTATGCAACATAAGTACAAACATGGGCAGATGATGAGTAATGTCATGCTTACACCTACAATTTGTAGATGTGTCTAGTGCTGAAAATTATTAAAGAAAACAAAGTTCTGAAAACATCTTTCAACAAAACTAACATTTTAAGATTTAAATTTATATATTTTAAATTTCTTTTCACTTTAAATTCTTACACAGAAAGTTAAAGATACGTTTATCAAATCATTAACTTTGCTTATCCAAACTTCTGTGATCAGCATATCTATCTATCTATCTATCTATCTATCTATCTATCTATCTACCTATCTATCTACCTACCTACCTACCTATCTATTCTCTACCTATACAATCTACTCATCTACCTACCAATTTCTCATTCTCATCCTTGGAGTTTTATGTAATGTGATGTTATATTAACATAGGTGATGGGCAACCCCCTCAGGTCCCTCTCACTGTGGGAGCTTTTCTGTCCTCTCAATAAATCCTGCTTTAAAAAAAAAAATAGGTGATATTGCTGAGGGGGGGAAAAACCCTGGTGGTTTATAAGGAATTCTAATGTTCAATTTTTATTTTGCTCCTATTTCTGTACAAATACATTCTCAATTTTCTCTGGGGAACTACTACCTGCAAACATCTAAGTACCTCAGGTGGAGATTAGTCTAGAGTAGACTCAATTGGCTTAATCCATCAGTACATTTCATCCTCTAGGGCCAGAATGAATAGGAATGAATTCAAATCCAATCAGAAGCAAAGGGCACTCTATAAAAAAAAGTATTTCCTTGATAAAAGGAAATAAGGTGAAAGGAATAAGAATAGAAACAGGAAAATTTCAGTTCCTTTCCTTCTACAGTATGAAAAATAAATATCAAGTGGAGGAGAGAGGGCACTTGAGGAGTCTAAAGATAAATCATCAAGGAATCTAAAATAAAATGAGACAGGAAGACTTGGTTGCAAAAATAATTCTCACTTACTTGCAAAAATAAAAGTTGAGGAAATGTAAAATATGAAATAGAATTATCTAACAGAGTAACTTTTGAAGTTTCATGTTGCAATGGAAGTTCAGTGCAACATCAGTTAGCTGCTGCATTTTCTACAGCATTTCCATCAATATTTCTTCAGTACAACTACTTATCAAAGCAAAAATTGGTTAATTAGATATAAATTTATGAGAGTGGAGGCAGGAATAAAATAGTGAATAACCTTAGGCACAGGGATAGCCCTCAAAGATGATATTTTCTTCAAGTTTTCACTTTCTCTGTTAGTAAGTAGACAATACATTCATGCCATTAACATGTGATTTGCATCCCACCCAAATGACATTGAACTTAGCTATGTCTAGGAACAAATCTACTGTATCCTATATCTGATAAGAGTCATCACATGCTTTAATTAGTTCTTTTGCCCTTTTTTTCTTCAGACATGAAAAAGTTACAGGGAAGGTAGGTGTTTCTAGATTCCAGCTAAAAAAATCTAGGAGCTAATGCAGGGTAGTATTTAGTTGGATATGTAACATTTGTCAATACATGTTGCTGATATTTAAGTGTTAAGTGTTACCATAGTAAAGATGACTAAATCTAGAAATTTGGGAAATCCTTGATATAGTCATTTGAATTCTGCCAGTGTTTTTCAGGATAGTAACTGAGAGATAAATTGAAAAATAGATAATAGATAGATAGATAGATAATAGATACATAGATAGACACAAAGATAGACACATAGATACATGGCCCGGGATGGTGCTAATTGTTACACATGTCAATTTAATTTTTTCATTAATATGTTTTATACTTTCTTCAATACTACTAATTAATTTCTTATCCTGATAGTTCTGAAAAATTACATTAAATGCAAACCATAATTTAGCACTCTCAATGGATTCTTTTTTTTATAGCTTCATTAGTTAAACAGCATGTTTAAAGTTAAAGGGAGACTTTAAATTAATGCACTGCAAATAAATTGTGAAAGAATTCAGGAGAATTAGAAAAAAGAATCACTTCAGTTTGACTTCAAACTTCAGGATAGGTTTCTTCAAGAGGAGAGGAGTTAATACTTCAAATGCTGCTGAGAGAAAAATAGGGAGTAATTTTTGAACTTTGCAATAAATAGTTCATTGATAGCCTTGATAGTAAACATTTGAACAGAAAGGAGAAAATGGAAGGGAAAGCAAACTGAAATGGACTGAAGATCCAGTTTTGGCTCCCAAAATAATTCTGGTCTCCCAATTGCCAAACATTCTCAGATATCTTTGCATTTACTTGAGCTCAGATTCTGATGGGCAATTTTTTTTCTTTTCTACTGTAGCTGCCAGTCCTAACTGCCGCCTATAGTCTGCTATTATCCCAAAATCTGTTTTTCTTTCTCTACTTTCATAAATTGTCATACACAGACATGACTCTGCAATTTTATTCTTGTCTCTATTTTTCCATGATTATTTTATTTATTACATAAATTGTGTATATATATATATATATATTTTTTTTTTTTTTTGAGTTGGAGTCTCACTCTGTCGCCCAGACTGGAGTGCAGTGGCTGCTCCCGACCACCGCAGCTTCGCCCGCTGGGCTCCGGTGATCCTTCCGCCTCAGCCTTCCAAGTAGCCGGAATTACAGGCATGCGCTACCATGCCCAGCTGATTTTTTGATTTATTGTAGAGATGAGGTCTCGCTGCCCAGGCGGATCTCGAACCCTTGGGCTCAGGCAATCCACTCACCTCAGCCTCCCAAAGGCACGGGATTACAGGCTGAGCCACTGAGCCCGGCTATTTGTATATATTTAAATGTAACATATTAAGTTATTTTAAAAAGCAAACTCTATTATTTTTCCACCTTTAATATAAATTCTATATATTTAAATTTAATATACTATATCTAATCCACTAATATAAATTCTACATATTTGAATTTAATATACTGAATTTACTATACTAATTACAGTATTTTAAGAAGTTATAAGTTCATCTGATTACAAATAAATATTTTTGATAACATTAGTCTAAGATTTCAGTTATAATTTTGAGTATTCGGTGAATTGTTGTCAATGTATTTAATCGCTAACAAATAGTACCAAGAGTTCAAAACTATACTGCTAAGAATGAGATATAAACTAAAAAAATAATGTGTATTTCAACAACTATTTTTGCTAATATGGAATAGAAATGTATAGCTGTTATTTCGAAGCATGCATAGTGCCCAACTCATAAGAGGAAAAATCACCCCATCATTTTTATTGGTTTATTGTATTAAAATTGCCTTAATATTTAAGGCCTGTAGAGAAGAGATACTTCCAAGCAAATTTTGTTGTTGTTGTTGTTGCTTATTTTAATTTTATCCTTTTAAAAGAATGACATTTTCCCCCAAGGCCATTCAAAAAAATTCATCAAAAACCTCATAGTTTGTTTCTTATCACAAGTACTCTATTCAACTCTCTTAGGAGGAATCTCATTAAGAAAATGTAATTGCCCCTAATTCTATCACTATAGATAGTTCTGGGTGACATAAAATTAATGCTGTCCCAGCACACTCTGAAAGGCAAACCAATCAAGCTTTTGTGCTGGTGCAGGACAGTTAATTGACAATACTCAGCTAAGGATACAATGAATGAACTTTGACATTCGCAACGTAGTAACTTGAGATTCCTCAAGCAAAAGAACTGGTGGTTCCTTTTAACATGAACAATATCTCAGATATCATCAACATATAAACTATGCCTAGCGATTTATTTGTCATTGGTTAAGTATATTTTGTAGATTATTTTATTATTATTCTTACATTATAATGATACATGCATCTACTAATAAAGAATTATTTATAGAAAAACTCTGTTAGAAAATGTCACTTTACCCATTACACAGGTTAGGATTATGGGAAAATGTTTTTGATTATCTATTCTCTAATTCTTTAATGACATAGAAGGGAGATTAAGAAGGTTTCCTAAATTTTACATTCCTATTTGAAGAAAAAGTTACATATGTGAACACATTTATACATATATATGCTAGTATACATGCAAAAAATATGTAGCTTTACTTTTACAATAAAAAAAATTTCATATGAACATTTCTGGGTGGTTTGGATGATTACTTTTTTTTTTTTGGTAGCCTATGTGCTGGCCACATAGATGTTTGGGTTGGATGATTACTTTAAATTAAGTGCTACAAATAAATTTCTTCTGCTGTTTAAATTTTACAGATACATTGATTTATCATTACCATCTTAGGGTACATAGTAAAACACAAATGGAAATATAAATGGAAAATGACAATCTTGATATTGTGACGTTTTAAAACAAATAACATGTTCCAAATGAGTAAGGTCAAAGTATGTCATGCTTTTCATCTAAATATTTTGATTTTGCAATGCTTTAATTAGAGAAAAGTAGTAGGAAAACTGAATTATCACACAGTATTATGAGGTAGAGATACACAAAACTCAAAAGAAACTGAATTTTCAGTATCAGTGTCGTAAGTACTATACAAATAAGTGAAATTATAACAGAATAGCCTGTCATGTTAAATTAATGTTATTTTAAATTTTTAGGGGTATTGTTTTGTGTTAATATTAAGTAAATTAATCTTAGTTTTATATCTCTACTTAATCAATAAACATTGTAATACAAATAATTTAAAGTAATACTGAATGAGTAAAGAAAACTTTCCCTTTAAGAATATTTTAGGAAATCAGCTGGGTGTGGTAGTGCATGCCTGTAATTCTGGCTACTTGGAAGGCTGAGGCGGAAGAATCACCAGAGCCCAGTAAGTGAGGCTGCGGTGGCCAGAAGCGGCCACTGCACTCCAGTCTGGGCAACCGAGTGAGACTCCAATTCAAAAAAAGAAAAAAATATATATATTTTAGGAGCCTGTTGGACTATGTGAGTCCCAGAGTGAGTGAGTATATGGAAAATTTTGCATACATGACTGTAAGTGGACATTGTGTCCACTTGAGTGGGAATTTGGGAGCAAGTGGCTAGGGAATCTCCTGGTGAAGCAGCTGGTGCCACAGCTGCTCTGCTTGGACCCTAGTGCTTCTCCTGGGGCACAGAAACTGAATGCCATTTTAAAAAAAAAATCATCAGACCCCTTCCCAGGAAGAAACTGTTGGGCGTGACTGCTGACTCCAGGCGTTGCCTCACCACTGTAGTGTCTGACTGGACACTAGCAGCAAAAGCTGTGGAGGTAGTACAGTGAGGGATCCCAGAGCCAGAGCCCCACTGGAGAGGATGAAAGAGGCAACCTGCCACCATCTTGAAAACTGTGTGGGAAAGTGCTTGATCTTGCTCACCACAGAGCAACAGACCCATTGTCTGTGACCAGCAGATTAACTACTCAGGGGTTGATCATGACTCAGAGGGAATATACTGAAAGCACAAACTCTGGAGGGACAAGATGAGTGCTGAGTCTTAGGTGCCCCACCCCTTACCCTGATTTAGTCGTGGGACAAAGGGTGTAACCAGCAGAGGACAAAGAAGACCCCTGAGAAGATCAGCAGTGAGTCCAGGTCTGGCCCAACCCCCTCCTCTCCAGTAGTCCTCTTAACATCACATAGCAGAGGCACAAATGAGAATGATGAACCCATGTGGAGGCTGGATGTCAGCTATTATAGGAGGACTCTACGCCAAGATAAGCCTGACTGGGGTATGCCCTCACCAGTACCTGGGGAAGAGACACTCCTGTGCTTCCCCCCCAGAGGGAATCTCCCTGACCATATAAGAGTGGAAGAGGAGGACTGAAGCCCCAGCCAACCACACTTCCTCCTCCTATTTCCCTGAGTCAGACACTGGGGAGGTTGGGAATGAGGCTGCAGCTCCACAGGAAACAGCAGAAAGGCTTACTTGTGAACTGCCAAGAGGAACAATTACAGAACCTGTCACATGAGGGCAGGGTGATTTTTGGTTTGTTTGTTTTTAATTATTTTTTATTTTTTCTTTGTGCATGAATGTGTATGTGAGGGTTTGATCTGCATTCCTCACCCCACCTTTTTTCTTTCTTCTTTCTTTCTTTCTTTCTTTCTTTCTTTCTTTCTTTCTTTTTTTTTTTTTTTTTGGTTTATGTGTGAATATGAATGATTGAGTATTTATCTTTCAGCTTTTTCTTTGTTTGTTTGGTCTTTGTGTTCTTTTCTTTTTTTTAGTTTAATGTGTGTGTGAATGTATGCATGAGGCTTCTATTTGAATTTCCTTTCTCTCTCTCTCTCTCTCCTTCTTTCATTTTGTGTTGTGTGTGTGTGTGTGTGTGTGTGTGTGTGTGTTTAATTGTTTTTGCTTTGGTTTCTGTTTTTGTTTTTCTGTGGTTTATTTACTTATTTGTTGATTTGTTTTTGTGCATCTTATTCCATTCTGTTTTTCACTGTTCTCCTCATTGCTGTTACTGTATCTTGGACTCAGGGAGTACATACATACACCCCTTACATTGTCATATGGAGTGATGGTGGGGAGCAGGGCTTATGGAATGTTTATCACATCAGCAAACACTGTGATTTCCAAGTAGTTTCTGAATCCTAGCTCCCCATTCTTCACCTTTTTGACTCTCAAAACTACAAGAGACAGCAAAGCTTCCCACTCACATTCCTTTTTCAAATAGAAGAAATTCAGAACACTGATAAGGGAAGAATAGATGACTGAGCAAACATCAGAAGTGAAAGTCTCCCCAACTTCCATTGAATAGCAGAACTAAGGAGAAAAGAAAGGGAACTGCCACAAATGAGAAAAAAATCAATAGAAGAACACAGGTAATTACCAGTGTAGCAAAGAGAAATCACCTAAAAAATCAAACCTCAGAATCTAAACAGTGGAAGTCACCAATGATTGGCCCCATAATACATCAGGGATTAGGGAATTGATGGAAAGATTGAATAATACTAAAGAAAGAAAGATGCAACACTGAAAGAACTTGTAACAGAGATTTTGGTCATAATAAACTTCATTCAGGAAAAAAATAACAAGATGATAAGCATGGAAAGCAGAATAAATCAAGCAGAAGAAAGAATCTCAGAACTTGAAGACCAAAACATGGAATTAACCCAATCTATAAAAAACAAAGAAAGAAAACTCAGAAAGAAGAGCACAGCCTCTGAGAGATGTGAAATTATATTAACAAGCTGAACCCATGCTTGATTGGTATACCAGAAGAAAGGGAAATGAAGAACATCTTAGGGCAAGTATTCCAGGAAGTTATCCGAGAAAACTTTCCCCATCTGATGTGATCATCCAACACAGAGAGATAGAGAGAACCCCCACAAGACATCAAATGAGAAGACTAACACCTAGACACATAGAAACTCACCTACATGAAGTACATACAAAACAAAAAATCCTAAAGGCAGCAAAAGAGAAAGGTCAGACTCCCTACCAAGGAAATTCAATCAGAAAAGCAGCAGACCTGTTGGCAGAAATACTACAAGCTAGAAGGGACTGGAGTTCAATATTCAAAGTCATCAAAGATAAATAGTTTCAACCAAGAATTTTCTACCAACACAAACTTAGCTTAATCAGCAAAGGAGAATTATAATCCTTCCCAGACATCCAATCTCTAAGAGACTATGCAGGTTCCAGACCAGTGCTACAGGAGATGCTTAAAAGGAGAATGAGGGGGGAAAAAAATAAAGTAAGTCTACACATTATCCAATAGAACAGGAGAAGACAGAATCAACAGACAATACATTGTGACTACAAACTTGAAAATACATACATACAGCCACCCAAAAGTTAAAGGAAAACAAACAAACAAAAGACTTTATAAGAACTTGATAAACAATCAAATTTCAATAATCAGCGTGAACATGAGTGGATTAAATGCACCACCAAAAAGACACAGAATGTCAAACTGAATAAAAAACCATGACCCAATTATTTGGTGCACCCAGGAAACTCATCTCACCAAAGGGAAACACACACACACTCAAAGTTATAGGATAGAAAACAAGTTTCCAGGCAAATGTGTCACACAACAAGGCAGGAGTTGTGATCTTAATATCAGACAAAAAATCCTTTAAGCAATCAAAAATTTAAAAAGATATGGAAGGACACTACATAATGATAAAAGGTTCAATCCATCAATAAGAAATATTCATTCTAAACACTTATACACCCAACACAGGAGCACCAGCATTTAACAAGCAACTACTAAGAAAACTTAAAAGATATTGATTCTAATACTATTTTAGCTGGGACTTAAATATCCCAGTAACAACCTTAGATAGATTATCAAGGCAAAAAACCAACAAAGAGATTCACACTTGACCGAATTTCCTTAATAGATATATACAGAACATTCCACCCAACAATCACAGAATATGCATTCTACTCATCACCACATGGAATGTACTCCAAGACCGATCACATCCTTGGTCATAAATCAAGCATAAACAAATTTAATAAGATTGAAATAGAGTCATGTACTTTCTCAGACAACAGTGGAATAAAAATAAATATCAACATCAACAAAATTCTCCCCAAAACACACAAAGACATGGACACTAAATAGCACGATGCTGAACAACTACTGGGTCAACACAGAAATCAAAACAGAAATTTAAAAATTCCAGGAAACATGTGAAAACAAAGAAACATCTTACCAAAACCTCTGGGATGCCTTGAAAGCAGTCTTAAGAAGGGAATTTATATCTCTACAAATACACATCAATAAAATGGAATGATGACAAGTTAGCAGCCTAACAAATCACCTAAGGTAGTTAGAAAGATAAGACCACCAAAATCCTAACTTTAGCAGAAGAATCCAGTTCACCAAAGTAAAAACCCAAATATGGGACATAAAAGACAAAAATATCATAGAAAAAATCACCAAAACAAAAAGCTTGTTCTTTGAATGAGTAAACAAGATTGATGAACCCCCTAGCCAGAATGACCAAGAAAAAGTCCAAATAAACAGAATCAGAAATGCAAAAAGTAAAATCACAAATGACCCCAAAGAAATACAAAAGATTATCAGAAATAAGTATGCACACCTGTGTGGAAACAAATTTGATAACCTAAATGAAATTGAGGACTTTCTGACATTGCACAACCTCTCAAGGTTGAAACAAGTCAACATTGAGATAGTAAATATAACAATAACAACCAAGGAAATTGACTCCATCTAAGAAAATACCTAAAATAAGAACCCTGAAACAGAGGACTTTCCAGCAGAATTCTACAAAATGTATAGGCAGGAATGGTACCAATACTATTGAAAGTACTCCAGGCAATTGAGAAAGAAGGAATTCTCCTCAAATCATTTTACAAAGCTGACATGACACTGATACCCAAACTGGGTAAAGATCCAACAAAAAAAGAAAACTGCAGGCCAATATCCCTAATGAACATAGATGCAAACATTTTTAACATGATTCCAGGAAATCTGATCCAGCAATACATCTCAAAAATCATTGACCATGAAAAAGAAGGCTTCACCTCTTGGATATAAGACTGGTTCAACATCTGCAAGACCACAAATATAATTA
Source organism: Carlito syrichta (assembly GCF_000164805.1). Lineage (NCBI taxonomy): Eukaryota > Metazoa > Chordata > Mammalia > Primates > Tarsiidae > Carlito > Carlito syrichta. The sequence continues at coordinate 67,419 of NW_007259915.1, forward strand.
AATACATCAACAGATGAATAAACAAGAAGTACATGATTGCATCATTAGATGCAGAAAAAATTTTTAATTAAATCCAGCATCCCTTCTTGATAAAAATTCCCAAACATCTAGGCATAGAAGGAACTTACCGCAAAATAGTATGTGCCATCTACAATAAATCCACAGCCAGCATATTGCTAAATTGACAGAAACTGGAAGTATTTCCCCTAAAAACTAGAAAATGATAAGGTTGCCCACTCTCACTCCTGTTCAACATTATGTTGGAAGTCCTAGCTATAGCAATCAGACAAGTGAAGGAAATCGGGGTATCCAAATAGGAAAAGAGGAAGTTAAGTTATTCCTCTTTGCTGATGATATGATCTTATACTTCAAAAATCCCCCCAAAATTGTCAAAAACCTACTTTCACTGATAAAGGATTTGACAAAGTCTCGGGACACATAATAAATGTGCAAAAGACAGTCACATTCCTGTACACCAACAAAAACCAGACAGAGAACCAAATAAAAAGTACAATCCCATTCACCATAGCCACAAAAAAAAAAAAAGAAAGAAAGAAATACCTTGGCATCTTCTTAACCAGTGAAAGATCTTTACAATGAAAACTACAAAACACTGCCCAAAGAAATCCAAGCAGACACACACAAATGGAAAAATTTCCCATGCTCATAGATAAGAAGAATCAACATTGTTTAGAAATCCATCCTCCCAAGGGCAATTTACAGATTCAACACAATATTCACTAAATTACCAGTATCATTCTTCTCGGACCTGGAAATGACAAGACAGAAATTCATATGGAAACATAAATAACCATGGATAGCCAAAACAATCTTTTGCAAAAGAAACAAACAAAAGGTATCACACTTCCAGACTTTAAACTTTACTATAAGTCTACAATAATCAAAACAACCTGATACTGGTACAAGAATAGGCATGTAAATCAATGGAATAGGATAGAGATTCTGGAAGCAAAACCTCAATTCTTCAACCAACTCACCTTTGACAAAACCTCCACCAACAACCACTGGAGAGAGGAGAACCCATTCAGTAAATGGTGCAGGGAAAACTGACTAACCAAATGCAGATGATTGAAACAGGACCCCTACCTACCACCATACACAAAAATCAACTGTAAATGGATGAAAGACCTAAATGTAAAAACTCAAACTATAAGAATCTTGACAAATGCAGGAGACAAACTTATGGAAATGAGAGCAGGCAACCAATTCCGGATCAAAAACTCAAGTTTCCATGCCATCAGAGATAAGATAGAGAAGTTGGATCTCATTAAACTGAAAAGCTTCTGCAAGACAAAAGAAAACATCAAGAGAGCATGGAGACAGCCCACAGAATGGGAAAAGAAATATTTACCAACTGTATCTGACAAAGTCCTAACATCCTGAATCTACAAGAAACTCAAATGTTCCTAAAGGAAAAAACCAAACAGCCCCCTTACAAAGTGGACAAAATACATGAATATACACTTCTCACAAGATGACGTACTGGTAGCCAACAGACCCATGAAAAAGTGCTCAGCCTCACTAATCATCAGAGAAATGCAAATCAAAACTACATTGAGATACCACCCAACCCCAGTAAGAATAACCATCATTAATAAAACAAACAGCAACAGATGCTGGCAACCATGTGATGAAAAGGGAACAATTCAACACTACTAGTGGGAATGAAAACTAGTTCAAACTCTATGGAAAAGTGTGGTGATTTCTTTCTTTCTCTGTTTTTTTTTTTTTTTTTTTTTTTAGGCAAAGGAAGAAAAGTTTATTCAAAAGTAAATTAGAGAGAGAAAGAGAAGGGAGAGAGAAGATTCACCTCCCCAAGGTGGGGGAAGGGACCAAAGCCAGGAAGCATGGTGACAGTCATAGCTCAAAGAGCACAGGGTCACACTAGAGTCTAGCAAGGCAATGGTCGGGTGATTCCTTAAAAAACTAGAAATGACTTTCCATATGACCCACAATTCCCCTATTGGGAATAAACCCGGAGGAACTCAAATCATTTTACAAAAAGATAACTGCACATGGTTGTTTATTGCAGCACTATTCACCATAGCAAAAATATGGAACCAATCGTACTGCCCACTGAAACTGAATTGTATAAAAAATGTGGTGCATATACACAATGGAATATTAAGCAGTCTTAAAGAAAATCAAACATATGAACTTCACAACAACTTGGATGGATTTAGATCCTATAATATTCAGTGATCTACCAGAGAAGCAAAGAAGAGAGTAACATATTACTCATAAGCTGACTCTGAACATTTACCATAATACTATAAGAAAGGGAATGGCAGTTGTGGGATACTGCCAGGGTGGGATTGGGGACACAACATCAGTAAGTGTACCTGATCTCAAACCAGGCAAAGTGAGAACCAAAGGAAAGCCCAGACTTTTCCTGTACAATCCACTTGTACACCTGATCTTGAATTACACCCCATTTTTTTAAAATAAAATATTAAAAAAGAAAAAATAAATTAAAAGAAAAAGTCATAAAAAATAATATTTTATATATTGCTCAATTAAGGTATCTTACCTAAATGCCAGCATGGAATAGTTTAGAGAATGATCTGTAGACTTGATCTTCCCACTAAATGAGTTAACTTGATTGTGCCAATCCATTTCATAACATATATGTATATTAATTATCATAATTCTATTTTAAATATACAGTATACTTGTCAATTACATTTTAATACAACTGAAAATAATTAAATGTCAAAATACAAAAAGAACAATAAAATAAGATTAAAAGTATAATGGGGAATTTTTTTTAATCTGATTCTAATCCTCAACATAATGTATATACATTGTTTGAAATAAGTTATTAAGGCTGGGTGCAGTGGCTCATGCCATAATCCCAGTTCTTTGGGAGACCAAGGCAAAAGGATTGCTTAAGTTAGAGACCAGTCCAGACAATTTGGTGAGGCCTCATCTCTACACAAAATCAAAAAATAAGCTGGCTTTGTTAGCACACACCTGTAGTTCCAGGTACTTGGAAGACTGAGATGGAAGGATTGCCTGAGCCTAGCAGGTTGAGGCTGCAGTGGCTGTGAATTTGACCCTGCATTCCAGCCTGGGTGACAGAGTAAGACTTCAACTCAAAAAACAAACAAACAACAAAAAAGTCCTTATTAATTCCATTTCTATCCATTTAACTAAATGTTCTCATCTTTGAGAAAAGGTTCTCTGCATGCTAAAATTTTGCTAGAAGCCATAAATGAAGAAAAGTTACTAAACATCTTAATAAATAAAATAATTTCATTGATTTCATTTCACACTTCATTGATATGCATTTCTTACTGGCATTATTCTACTGCTTCACTTAATGCTCAAGTTGATATTAAAATATTTGTTTTTCTTGTGATTTACAGCATTATTGTACAAAGACAGCACAAACTTTGACCCTATCCCCCATATCCAGTTTCCCCTATTACTGACATCTTATATGAATATTGTACCTCTGTCACAATTGAATCAGCACATTAATACATCACTATTTAAAAATTCCATAATCTACTTCAACTTCCTACGTTTATTGTTGTTTCTAATTTTCTTTTTTCTGTTCCAGGGTTCCATTCAGATTACCACAATATCTTTCGCAGTCATGTCTCATTCTTTTCCTTGAGAGAGTTTCTCCAACTTCCTCCCTTCTTTCTTTGTGATGTCCTTGACAATTGTGAGTATAACTAGTCAGATTTTTTTTTGTAGAATTTATCTCTGCTAAGATTTGTATGAGGTTTTTCCCTCAGTTAGATTAGGGTGATGTGCTTTGAGAGAAAGACCATAGATGTACATGGCCATTTTCATCATATTCTATTGACTAAACATTCTAACACTTCTCTGGTTGATGTCAAGGTATTTCATTTGAGTGTGAGTGTGTGTGTGTGTGTGTGTGTGTGTGTGTGTCTATTGTTAATGGGATTTCGTTTTTTATTTGGTCTCTGCCTGCTTGCTGCTGGTCTGCTGGTGTATAGAAATGCAACTGTCTTTTACACGTGGATTTTATAATCTGAGACTTTACCAAAGTCATTTATCAGTGCAAGGAGGCTTTTGACAGACTCCTTAGACTTTTCAAGGTATACAATCATATCATCCTCAAAGAGGGATAGCATAACTCCCTCTTCTCCTATTTAGATATCCCTAATTTTCTTCTCTTTTCTGGTTACTCTGTCTCGGACTTCCAGTACTGTGTGAAATAGGAGGGATGAGAGAGGGCATTTTTGTCTTGTTCTAGTTCTTAGGGGGAATGCTTCCCTTTCCTGATTGAGCAAAATGATAACTGTAGGCTTCTCATAGATGACTCCTACTGTTTTGAAGAATATTCCTTCTATGCCTAGGTGCTCAAAGGTTTTTAGCAAGAAAGAATGCTGGATTTTGTCACATACTTTTTCTGCATCTAATGATATAATCATGTGGTTCTTGTTTTTACATTTGTTAATGTGCTGAATTACATTTATGGACTTGAAAATGTTGAACAAGCCCTGCATCCCAGGAAAGAAGGCCATCTGGTCATGGTGGATCATCCCTGAGATGTGTTGTTGGATATGATTTGAAAGAATCTTATTGAGAATTTTTGCATCTATGTTCATCAAGGAGATTGTCCTGTAATTCTCTTTCTTTGTGGGGTCTTTGTCATGTTTGGGTATCAGTATGATGTCAACTTCACAAAATGAGCTAGGGAGAATTCCATTGTTCTCGATTACCGTAATACTTTCAATAAGATTTGTATCAGTTCCTCTTTGTGTGTCTTGTAGAATTTATCTGGGAAGCAATCTGGTCCAGGGATTTTTTTGGTGGGGACGTTCCTTGTGACTAAGTCACTATCCTGGGTTGTTATTGATCTGTTTAGATCATAAGTAAGTCAAAAAATAAATAAATAAAACAAATGTTGATTGGGTACAGAGAAAAGGGAATACTTCTACACTGTTGTTGGGAATACAAGCTAGTTCAACCTCTATAGAAAGCAGTGCGGCAATTTCAAAAAGAACTAAAAATTGATTTTCCATATAACCCAACTTTCCTGGGAATATACCTATGGGAACATAAATTACTCTACCAAAAACACAGTTGCACAAACATGTTTACTGCTGCACTATTCACAATAGCAAAACATGAAACCAACCCTGTCACCCATTGAAAGTGGACTGGTAAAGAATGTGTGGTACGTATACACAACGGAGTATTACGCAGGCATAAAGAACAACTAAATCACGGATTTCACAGCAACTTGGATACAGTTGGAGACTATCATACTAAGTAAACTACCACAGAAACAAAGAAAGGAATACCACATGTTCTCACATATAAGTGGACCCTAAACACCAGTTGCATTAGCACATGGGTGTACAGCAGTCACTGGGCACTGCTAGGGGAGGGAGGGAGGAAAGAGAGTGAGGGGTATGTGATAAAGGGTACCTAGTCCACTACCAGGAACAGTGAGAGCTAGGTGACCAACTCTTAGTGCGTGCAACCTACTTAGGTAGTAATCCTCACTTGCACCACACAACTCTATAATAAATAAATGTTTAAAAAATTCTATCTATATGACTTATTACTGTCATGCCTTGATCACCTGGTGTGGAATAGCATTTGTCAGATTTTCCACTGTATGGGTACTCTTACTATTTCTAATTTCATACAGTATTTTTGGGAAGAAAGTCACCAGGTACAGTTTACACATAAGATGTGGGGAGTTACGGTCTAACTTTTTCAAGGATAAAGTACCAAAATAATTATTTGGACTTATTCTGCAAAGATTTATCCATTATTTACAATTTATTCATTTATTCAATCATTGATTTATATTAATATGGATTTAAGGACATTTATTTTGTACATTAGGGAATAATTTAATACTACTCATGAGGGGGGACCATAAAAGAAAAACCCTGGAGTTATTTTTTGGAGGGCAGTCACCTTGCAGTACAGGTTTCCCCACCAGGTAAGTGTTTTAGGAACCCATCAGCATCAGTGGACCAGTTGGAGTTGTTGTGAGAGACTGCACTCGACTTCAGTGACTTTTTTTTTTAAGATTCTTTCATTGCATTTGCCCATGCCATGATGGGTGATTTACATGAACAACCTGCTCACTACATACTGAGTGTTAAGTAGTTTTGGACCCAAAACAGCATGACCCCCATAGCCCACCCTCTCTATTCACCTGATCTTGCCCATGCATTTTTTTTTGTTTGTTTCCCCAATGAAAAAGAATTCTCAAAGGAAAACGTTTTGCCAATGTAGAAGAGGTGAAACAAAAACAACAGAAGCACTAAAAGCCATTTAGATTGCCAAGATCAAAAACTGTTTTGAGCAGTGCTAAAAGCATCACCATAGGTATATTGCATCAAACAAAGTGTACTTTGAGAATGACTGACATTTAATCATGTAAGAATAAATACACAACTTTTATAAATACATTCTGAGTTTATTTGGGGGTTCCCCTTCATGTTTATATTCTTGTCCAAGTTGTTCCTGGTTTGGTGTTTGAAGACACACTCAGTTGTCTCCTATATTCCTTTGAAATATTTTCATTTTTATTTCATTTATTTGTTTAGTTTCAAGAACATTTTCTTATTTTCTGGCACAGCAAAGTGGTCCAAGCATGTTTTTTGCAATATCCATAGAAGCAGTCATTTTTCTAAGAAGATTTATTATTGTAAACCTATCTTTTTATATATACACATCTATAAATATTTTTTATTTTACCACTTATATCTGTATTAAGTTAAACATGAATTTATACTTATATCTCCAGTTCTAATCCATTGACGCAGAGATTATTCTAACTTCTTCCTCTTGCTCATGCATAACTTCCCCCCATAAGACTCAGAAAATTGGCTACCACCATCTGCCACCATTTAGTTCATAGTGCAAATCCATGATATAAGCATAGTGGTTCCAGAATTGTTAACCCATGCTCTCGTGGGTAGGAAAAAAGAAAGTTACAGTTTAAGTGTGGGACTTATTTACAGTTTTTAAAAACCTTTTTTGCCACTCATTATGGAAGATTTTTAGGTCTTTACCTTATTCCCTTGCTGTCTTCAATTAGGTTGTTTCATATATTTGTAATATATTTAGATTCTTTTGCAACAGACTGATTTCCATCTGGAATCTCCTAATCAACGAAAACATTTTTTTAAATTTACATAGATTAAGATTTTTTTTTTGTACTGAAATTTTCAATGGGTTTTTAACAAATGTATAATGCTATGTGTCCACAATTACAGAGTTACATAGAATATTCAGGCCACTTTGATTGTTTGTTTGTTTGTTTGAGTTGGAGTATCACTCTGTCACCCAGGCTGGAGTGCAGTGGCATGCTCACGGACACCCTAGCGTGTACCTGCTGGTTTCAGGCGACCGATCCTTCCGCCTCAACCTTCCAAGTAGCCGGAAAAACAGGCATGTACTACCACAACCAGCTAATTTCCTAATTTATGATAGAGGTGAGGTCTCACCAAGTTGCTCAGGCTGTTCTTGAACCCATGGGCTCAAAAAATCCCCTCACTTCGGCCTCCCAAAGTCCTGGAATTACAGGCTCTAGCGACTGCACCAGGACTGCGACCTTAAAGAAAATCTCCTGTTCTTCAGCTATTCAGTCCTCTCCCCTCCTCTAAGTCCCTCATAACCAGTGAACTTTTAACTGTCTCTTTAGTTTTGTCTTTTTCAGAATGTCATATCATTGGAATCATACAGTGTACAGACTTTTCAGATTGTCTATAAATTTAAGATCACTTCTTGTTTTTCATGACTTGATGGTTCATTTCTTTATAGCACTGAGTAATATCCCATTGTCTGTGTGTATCTCAATTTATTTATCCACCCACCTATTGAAGGACATCTCTGTTGTTTTCTTTCTCTCTCTTTTTTTCATTCCATGATAACAATGTTGCTATAAACATTCATTTCCAGGCTTTTGTTTGGCTATCAGTTTTCAAAAGAATTGAATAAATATTAGGCGATCGAAATGCTGGATGGTATGGTAAGAGTATGCTTAGTTTTATAAGGAACTGCAAAACGATTTTCCAAAGGGTCTATACCAGTTTGCATTCCCACCATCAATGAATGAGTGTTCGGATGCTCTGCATTCTTGTCTGAACTTCCTGTCACCAGGGTTGATTTTTTTTTTTTTTTGTTCAGTTGTAACCATTCTCATTGGTATATGGTGTTATCTTTTTAATGTTTTAACTTGCTATTACCTAATATACATGGTGTAGAGTACTTTTTCATATGCTTATTTGTCATGAATATACCATCATTGGTGAGAAATCTGTTCAAATCTTTTGCCCATTCTTTAACTGAATCGTGGGTTATCTTACATTTGAATTTTAAGGTTTCTTTCTATATCGTAATTTTTTTTTTTTTTTTTTTTTTTTTTTTGAGTTGGAGTCTCACTCTGTCACCCAGACTGGAGTGCAGTGGCCGCTCCCGGCCACCGCAGCCTCGGCCTGCTGGGCTCCAGTGATCCTTCCGCCTCAGCCTTCCGAGTAGCTGGAATTACAGGCATGTGCCACGACGCCCAGCTGATTTTTTGATTTATTGTAGAGATGAGGTCTCACTGCCCAGGCGAGTCTCGAACCCACGGGCTCAGGCAATTCACTCACCTCAGCCTCCCAAAGGCGCGGGATTACAGGCTGAGCCACCGAGCCCGGCTTTATATCGTTATTTTTTACATATATGTAGAAAAATAACTTCAACTTCTAAGTTTTTTTATGACTTTATTTCTTTTAATGCTTTTTTTTATAAACATTTTTTATTATAAAATTGTGGGATACAGTTAAGGGTTAGGTATACAAATGTGCATCATTCAGTCACCCTTGGTAATAAGGGGTGTCTCCCCATACCCAGACAGATATTGCCTACCATTAGTCACACCTCCCTTCCCCTCCCTAGGCCCCCCATAGTTTCCCACCACTATCAGTCCTTTTATTATACTATTATGATAGAAGTTCAAGGTCCACTATATGAGTGAGAACATGTGATACTCAAATCTTTGTTTCTGTGAGAGATCACTCAGTATTATAGACTCTAGTTCCATCTAGGTTGCTGCAAAATTCATGATTTTGTTCTTTTTTATGACTGCATAGTATTCCATCATGTATATGTACCACATTTTTTAATCCAGTCCTTTTTGATGGACAGTATGGTTGGTTTCAGGTTCTTACTATTGTGAATAGTGTGCAATAAACCTTTGTGTGCAGGTATCTTTTTGATAGAGTGATTTGAGTTCTTCAAGGTATATTCCCAGTAGGGGGATTGCAGGGTCATATGGGAGGTCAATATTTAGAACTTTTAGGAATTACTAGACTGCTTTCCACAGAGGTTGCACTAGTTTTCACTCCCACCAACAGTGTAGTAGTGTTCCCTTTTCACCACATCCTCTCCAGCATCTGTTATTTTTGGGGTTATTGATAATGACCATTGGGCTGGAGTTAGGTGGTATCTCAGTGTAGTTTTAATTTACATCTCCTTGATGATTAGGGAGGTTGAACATTTCTTCATGTGTCTGTTGGCCGCTCAGATGTCTTCCTTTGAGAAATGTCTGTTCATATCTTTTGCCCACTTTATAATGGGGTTGTTTGTTTTTTTCTTTTCAACCTGTTTGAGTTCCTTGTAGATCCAAGATGTTAGGCCTTTGTCAGACCTAGAGTTGGAAAATACTTTTTCCCAGTGTGTGGGCTGTCTCCCTGCTCTCTTCATGGTTTCTTTGGCTTTGCAGAAGCTTGTTAGTTTAATGAGGTCCCACTTGACTATCTTATCTCTTCTGGCCTGTGCATTTCAGGTATTGTTCAGGAATTGGATGCCAGTTCCAATATCCATAAGGATGTGTCCTGCATTTTCTAAAGTTCTTATGGTTTGAGGTTTTATATTTAGGTCTCTGATCCATTTAGAGTTAACTTTTGTGTATGGGGATAGACAGGGGTCTTGTTTCAGTCTTCTGAATGTGGTCAGTCAGTTTTCCCAGCACCATTTACTGAGTAGGTTCTCCTCTCCCCAGTGGTAGGTGGTAGAGGCTTTGTCAAAGATGAGTTGGTTGAGAAATTGAGGTTTTGCATCTGGAATTTTAATTCTATTCCATTGGTCTATATGACTGTTCCTGTATAAATACCAAGCTGTTTTGAGTATTGCAGCGTTATAGTAAAGTTTGAAGTCTGGTAATGTTATACCTCCTGTTTTGTTTTGTTTTTTTCTGAGGATTGTTCTGGTTATTCTTGGTCATTTGTGTTTCCATATGAATTCCTATATTGTTTTTTCTAGGTCTGAGAAGAATGTTGCTGGTAATTTGATGAGTATTGCATTTCATCTGTAGATTGCCTTAGGTAGGATGGACATCTTCACAATGTTGGTTCTTCTAATCCATGAGCATGGAATATTTTTCCACTTGTTTGTGTCATCTTTGATTTCTTTGAGCAGTGTTTTATAGTTTTCATTGTAAAGGTCTTTCATGTTTCTGGTTAGGAAGATTCCAAGGTATTTCATTGTTTTTGTGGCTATTGTGAATGGAATTGTGCTTTTTATTTGGGTTTCTATTTGTTTATTGTTGTTGTAAAGAAATGCGATTGTCTTTTGCCCGTTTATTTTATACCCTGAGAGTTTGCCAAAGTCCTTTATCAGTGTAAGAAGGTTTTTGACAGATTCTCTTGGGATTTCAGAAGGTACACAATCATGTCATCTGCAAAGAGAGATAACTTGATTTCCTCTTTCCCTATTTGGATACCCCTGATTGCCTTCTCTTCTCTCATTGCTCTAGCCAGGACTACATTGAACAGGAGGGGTGAGAGTAACATCCTTGTCTTGTTCCAGTTTTCAGTGGAAATAGTTCCAATTTTTGTCCATTTAGGAGTATGTTGACTGTGGGTTTCTCATAGATGGCTTTTACTATTTTGAGGTATGTTCCATGTATACCTAAATGCTCGAGGGTTTTTATCAAGAAGGGGTGCTGGATTTTATCAAAAACTTTTTCTGCATCTAGTGATATAATCATGTGGTTTTTGTTTTGACATCTGTTGATATATTCAATTACATTTATAGTTTTATGAATGTTGAACCAGACTTGCATCCCAGGGTTGAATCCTACTTGGCCATGATGGATGATTTTTGAGATGCGTTATTGAATCCGGTTTGCTAGGATCTTGTTGAGAATTTTAGCATCTATGTTCATCAAAGATATTGGCCTGTAGTTCTCTTTCTTTGTTGGGTCTTTACCTGGCTTGGGTATCAATGTGATGTTGGCATCGTGAAATGATTTGGGGAGAGTTTCATCTTTCTCAATCACCTAGAATACCTTCAGTAGGATTGGTATAAGCTCCTCCTTAAATGTCTTGTAGAATTCTGCTGGAAAGCCATCTGGTCCAGGGCTTTTTTTTGTAGGTAATTTTCTTATTACGTGGTCAATTTCCTTGATTGTTATTGGTCTATTTAGGGCCTCAATTTCCTCTTGTTTCAACCTAGGCAGGTTGTGTGATGACAGAAAGTCCTCCATTTCTGAAAGCTTTTCAAGTTTGTTTCCATACAAGTGTACATAGTAGTCTCTAATGATCTTTTGTATTTCTTCAGGATCAGATGTGATTTCATCTTTTGTGTTTCTGACTGTGTTTACTTGGGCTTTTACTCTCTTTTTCTTGGTCAGTCTAGCTAGGGGACCATCGATCTTGTTTATCCTTTAGAAGAGCCAGCTTTTTGTTTCATTGATTTTTTTGTATTTTTGTCTTCTATGTCCTGGAATTGGGCTTTTATTTTGGTGATCTGGATTCTTCTGCTGAAATTAGGCTTTTTGTGATCTTGATTTTCCATCTTCCTTGGGTGGCTTCTTAGGCTGTTAGTTTGTGATCCTTCCATTTTCTTCATGTGCGTTTGTAGGGATATAAATTTCCCTCTTACTACAGCTTTCATGGCATCCCAGAGATTTTGGTAAGATGTTTCTTCATTTTCATTTGTTTCCAGGTATCTTTTAATCTCTGTTTTGATTTCATCATTGACCCAGGAGTTGTTTAGCATCATGTTGTTTAGTGTCCATGTCTTTGTGGGTTTTGGGGGGACCTTGTTGGTGTTAATGCTTATTTTTATTCTATTGTGGTCTGAGAAGATGCATGGTAAAATTTCAGTCCTTTTAAATTTGCTTATGCTTGACTTATGGCCAAGTATGTGGTCGATCTTAGAGTACGTTCCATGCGGTGATAGGTAGAATGTGTATTCTGTGGTTTTTGGATGGAGGGTTCTGTAGGTATCAATTAAGTCCATTTGATCAAGAGTCACATTGAGGTTTCGGATCTCATTGCTGAATTTTTTGTCCTGATGATCTGTCTAGGGTTGTGAGTGGGGTATTAAAGTCCCCAGCTATGATGATATTGGAGTCGATATCTTTTTTTTAGTTTACCTAGGAGCTGCTTTATGAAGTTG